>NC_037673.1:73918665-74218665 GCF_003255815.1 Theropithecus gelada
CCCAGTTAGGCTACTCAGGGGTCAGGGACCCACTTGAGCAGGCAGTCTGTCACTTCTCAGATCTCAACCTCCGTGTTGGGAGATCCACTGCTCTCTTCAAAGCTGTCAGACAGAGTCGTTTGCGTCTGCAGAGGTTTCTGCTGCTTTTGTTGTTATCTGTGCTCTGTCCCCAGAGGTGGAGTCTACAGAGACAGGTAGGTTTCCTTGAGCTGCTGTGAGCTCCACCCAGTTTGAGCTTCCCAGTGGCTTTGTTTACCTAGCTAAGCCTCAGCAATGGCGGGCGCCCCTCCCCCAGCCTCGCTGCTGCCTTGCGGTTAGATCGCAGACTGCTGTGCTAGCAATGAGGGAGGCTCCGTGGGTGTGGGACCCTCCCGGTCAGGTGTGGGATATAATCCCCTGGTGTGCCTGTTTGCTTAAAGCGCAGTATTGGGGTGGGAGTTACCCAATTTTCCAGGTGTTGTGTGTCTCAGTTCCCCTGGCTAGGAAAAGGGATTCCCTTTCCCCTTGCGCTTCCCAGGTGAGGCGATGCCTCGCCGTGCTTCAGCTTTCGCTGGTCGGGCTGCAGCAGCTGACCAGCACTGATTGTCCGGCACTCCCTAGTGAGATGAACCCAGTACCTCAGTTGAAAATGCAGAAATCACCGGTCTTCCGTGTCGCTCGCGCTGGGAGTTGGAGACTGGAGCTGTTCCTATTCGGCCATCTTGCTCCGCACCCCCCCGAGAAAACCTCTTCTTTTCTGTTACTGTTTTTGTTTCTATTGTTCTTTTCATGTTCCCATCCTTGTTTCTTCTTTTTTCTTATGATCATTCTAAAGAGTACTTTAAAAATATATTTTTATTAAAGTAGTATGTTGTGCGTGCGTTGAGGGAAGCAAATAATAAAGAAGCGTATAAAACAACAGGTGCAAGTGCCTCTGATATCAGTTGGCTGAGACTTCCCAGATATTTTATGGGGGCATGTATAAATCTGTGTCTATTGAAGAAAAGGTCATATGCAGACTGTTCTGTAGCTTGCCTTATTTTTTTAATTTAATTTTTATTTTATTATTATTATTATTTTTTGAGATGGAGTCTTGCTCTGTCACCCAGGCTGGAGTGCAGTGGTGCGATCTTGGCTCACTGCAACCTCTGCCTCCCGGGTTCAAGTGATTCTCCTGCCTCAGCCTCCTGAGTAGCTGGGACTGCAGGTGCCTGCTGCCACCACGCCCGGCTAATTTTTGTATTTTTAGTAGAGACGGGATTTTACCATATTGGCCAGGCTGGTCTCAAACTCCTGACCATGCGATCCACCCGCCTCGGCTTCCCAAAGTACTGGGATCACTGCGCCTGGCCAGCTTGCTTTATTTTATTTAGTATTTTAGAAGACATTCTTCTATAGCTAATTTCTTCTCATGGCTGCGTTGTATGTATATACAGTAATTTAACCAGTCCCCCATTGATGAACTTGTAGATGTCTACTTCCTGATCTTGCAGCTTTCAGACACTGCTGATCCTCACTGGCATAGTGGAAATTGGGTAATTTATTTTCTCTCTCCTTAGGCCTTCCCTTTCACTCTTTTCAATTTAGTGGGGTTCTATCAAGAACTTTCCTATATGCTCTTCAGAGCACTGGCATGTAGCTTTCTCAAGAGGGAAGAGTTGGCAGTAAACCTTGGTGTAGTTCTTTTGTCTGGTTCTATCTGTATTTTACTGTTAAAAAACCCCCAAAAACTCAAAGTATTTTTTTTTTTTTGAGATGGAGTCTCGCTTTGTTGCCCAGGCTGGAGTGCAGTGGTGCAATCTTGGCTCACTGGAACCTCCGCCTCCTGGGTTCAAGCCATTCTCCTGTCTCAGCCTCCTGAGTAGCTGGGATTACAGGTGCCTGCCACCCCGCCTGGCTAATTTTTGTATTTTTAGTAGAGATGGGGTTTCACCATATTGGCCAGGCTGGTCTTGAACTCCTGACTTGAGGTGATGCACCCGCCTTGGCCTCCCAAAGTGCTGGGATTACAGGCGTGAGCCGCCATGCCCAGCCTCTGTTACCGTATGGTATCCTGGAGGAGAGTGTTTGTTATGTAGTGTTAAAAGTAGCAGCCTGATTGTAGAGTTGAAAAATGAATGAGTTGGAGAAAATGGACATGGAGAATTTAAGCAGCTCTTTGCCACACACTTGACTGTGAGAGGGCAGGGAATGAAGAGATGCAGATTTTGGGATTTTTCATTTTATTGGTGTTACATTTTTTGAAAGAAGTTAAAGTTGGATATCTGTGTTACATAATTTGTCCATCTCTTAATCCTCCTAGCCTCCACCAGGCAGTGTGAAGATGCCTAATGTACCCAATACACAACCAGCAATAATGAAACCAACAGAGGAACATCCAGCTTATACACAGATTGCAAAGGTTAGTTCATGTTAGTTGTATAAATTCGTATTGGCAGTTATAATATCAATAACATTTACTTTCAGAGCAAAATAGTTCTTTATATGGTTACATTTCTGTTGCTTAATTTTTAACTCACTTTCAAGTCTGAATTTGCTGTCTTGTCACCCTTCAAATATTCGTTCCTCTTTGTCAGCTTATGCGATTTGTTTTATTCTATTATTAGGAAATATTGAATTTGTGTATCATCTTGGTGTATAAATTTTTATTGCCTTTGGTCTCACTTTTTAATGCATACTACCGTTAAGGTAAAAATGATGGAATAATAGATATTATTGGGAGAGTGTTATAATGCTAAAGTAATAGTGTTAGGAGGTAGAAGATGGCAAAAATCTGAGAAGAAAGATTAACAAGAAGCCTGATAACATGTAAGGGCAAATTGAGTTATAAAGAATTTCTTAATCACATCCTTTGACCTCATTCTCTTATAACATTTAAGATATTAGAAAATATTCTTGCATTGGTGGCCTTATATATCATTTAATCTGATTTATAGGAGCCAATTCAGTTGCCCTTTTTTCTATTGTTCATTTTCCTCATCTGTTCCCATTGCCTCTGTTCTTCATTCGTTTAGGCATAGAGGTCATCTTAATTTCATTTTCCAGATTACCTAAGGATTCTGGCTACTTTTACTAAGAGAAATTTTCCTGTCCTAATGGACCCAACATTCCCACTGAGGGTTTTCAGAACCCAAAGACCAAATGAACCAAATATCCCTGTAATATTTTCTGTAACTATGATCTTCAGTAAAATTCCTGTACTTTGGAAGTGTGTTTGAATTAGGTTTCTCTCATAGTAGAGAAGTAGGAGTTAGCATATAAATGTTAAAGTATTTTATACTTCTGACAGTCTGTTCACATATTGATATTTTTTATTTAGGAACATGCATTGGCCCAAGCTGAGCTTCTTAAGCGCCAGGAAGAACTAGAAAGAAAAGCCGCAGAATTAGATCGTCGGGAACGAGAAATGCAAAACCTCAGTCAACATGGTAGTATCCAAAGAAGTTTGAAATAAAAATAACTTTTAAACACTTCACATTATGTCTATACTAACTCCTAGGTTATTTAGCCTGTGGATAAAACCCTACCCTGTTTTCCTGTTCTAACAAGGAGATCAGACACAGCAGATTGCCTCTTTGATACTCTGTAGCCTTCTAATCTTGGCTGATTTGCGTAGTCTTTTGTTGATAGATTAGAACAGTGTTAGCCTCATCACACACAAAATGAATGTGAATATGATAATTTTTGCTTACTCTGAGGCCAGGAGCCTTTGATTCTGTAGTTAGGCCCTCCTTGATTCTATTGAATCTTTGTGAGTACATTTGCATTTACCCTACATGTGACTCCTACCTGATTTATTCAGGTCAATTTCAGATTATCTGCCCCAGTCCTTACAAGTATTTTGTCAAATCATGTTAGAAAAATTGGAAGCCTAAGGTATTCATATGATGCCAAAGAAATAAGTGGTGAATTGTTTGCAGTGAATTCTATTCAGTTTGTGCCTGCCAAAGCACCTCAAAGGAGTCTCTCAGGGAAAGCTAGCAGTCTCTGAGTAAGAAGAGATAAAAGAGCTAGATAAGTCACTGTTAGGATGTCTGGGATGAGTTAGATAAGTCATTGTTAGGATGTCTAGCTTTGATGCAATGCAAAGCTAGAACAATAACAATATACACAACTATTTCTTTTTATCTTAGAATGTGTAAGTCTAGGGCTTTGTGAGAACACATTTATCCTGAGTCATTTTCTTGCTTGCAGCATCAGAGGTAGCATCTATAGAAGGAGAAACTAAAAGTTGAACTGAGACCAATGTTTCTGAAGTACCTGTAACTAAAATCTATCTTATTTCTTCAGTACTGGCAAATACAAACTATTTCTATGAGAGATATGTTAGTAAAGACAGTAACAAAGAGTAGGGAATTAACAATTAGTCTGCAGTATGTTAGCACATTTTAGTACTTTTCGCTTCTTAACTCATACTTAAATCATCAGTACAATCCTGTGAGGGGTGGTACAGTTTTTATTCTCATTTTACAGATATGGAAACTAAGGCTTGGAGGGGAGAGTAAGTTGCCCAAGGTGACCTTGCCAGTAAGTGGCTAGCCACTTATGGTTCCAGAGCTTCTCTTCTTTACAAGTATTCAGTGCCGCTTCTCAAATAGTATGAGATTGGTATGATGAATAAACTATAGGAAATTTGAATAGTATGATAAATGGAACACAGGAGACTCATGGGGAGAATCAGAAATAGGTTATTGTTCTTTCTACTATAAAAATTACCCTGGTCTGGAAAAAGTATGTAAAATTGAATTTTTAAAAATTGTGGAATATAACATCTAAAATTGGGAAATGGCCTTAGGTGCTGTTTTTACCCTCTATTTTCATGTTTTGACTTCTTTAATTTTTTATTTCCCCCACCATTTCTCAAGTCTTATTTTTAATCTGGTTTCTTTATATAGAGACATTTTTTTTCCCTTTACAGTTTGAATTTGTTTTTCTCTGCGTTTTTAAAGGTTCTATAATTCCTTAGCTTCCTTATCATGACTGTTTCATGTTTTCTTTGTTGTAGGGTTTTCGTACATATGTCTTTTGGATATTATTTTTTCCCAGATTTTGAGTATTCTTAATTTGTTTCTTTGGTATTGTTTGGTATTCTTTGGTATTGTTTTAATCTTTGGTATTGTTTTAATCTTGGACTTAACAGAAAACTTGAAAAAATTAGAAGCTGGTCTCTGTCCACATGGGATAGGAATTATAACAGAATTATATTTGAAGATTTAAGATGCTGAGGAGAAAATTGAAGTTTAAAAACTGGATGGCCTTTTCATGCCAGCCAGACTCGGGACTGTGAAATAAATCTGTTTTAGGGCAGAAGCACTGGATATGTGCTTTCTTTTTATTTCTTGTTTTTTCTATACATAAATGGTTCCTGCTGAATGTGATATGATGTGACACTGGAAAATTATTTTACTATCTAATGTGCTCTAAGGTGATGATATTCTGAGAAAATTTTTTAAAAATCTAAAGCTTATCTTTCAAAGTTCTAGGAATACAGAGATATGGTACTACAGTTTTTCTAAACTTTTATTAAAATAATGGAGTTTTTCTTTATTGTGAAACAAAAAATAAGAATATCACATTTGTTATAATATAAATAACCTTTTCTTTTTTAAAAAAAATTCACAGGTAGAAAAAATAATTGGCCACCTCTTCCTAGCAATTTTCCTGTTGGACCTTGTTTCTATCAGGATTTTTCTGTAGACATTCCTGTAGAATTCCAAAAGACAGTAAAGCTTATGTACTACTTGTGGATGTGTGAGTATACAACAATTTATATCTTTGCTTAGAATTTATATTTTTATTGTCAAAATCTACTTTTTATTTCAAGGATAATATAGCAAACCAGTCTTCTTTTTCTGTAGATAAAGCTTAATAATCACGATTTCAGAGTGAAACATATCATATTTAGGTACTTCAGAATTGTACTATATGTGACAATGTAAGTCCTTGGCTGAGAAAAACCTGTATATTGAGAACTGGCATTCTTTTGAGGAAAATACAACTTCTCTGTCATGTGGGTAAAATTTTGTAAGTTCTTTTTCCTTGAAAGATGTTATCTAGGCATGATTTGCTTGGAAAAAATAATGTATACTAATTTTATGCAGAGGAAGGTAATTTAAAAGAGTTCTGTTAAATATAGGTGTTACAGCTATTTTTAAAAAGGCATAAATTACATAAACTAATTGTTCTTTTTATAGCTTTGAGTACAGTTTACTTTTTGTTTTCATTTGCGATACTTTTATTATTGAAAGTGCTTAATTAATACGGGACATTTTGTTGAACAGAACATTAGAATATACATTTGGGGCTCTGATGCTCACATCACTTTGAGTATAATAGCTCATGGAATGCTAAAACAAAATGTCAAGCGGTTAACAGTTTTACTGTGTGTGCACAGACCTCCCACTTACTCTCAGTTTCATTTTTATTCCAAACAGTAGTCTCAGCCTCATTTTGATATCATGTCAGAAGGGGAGGTAGCTATTGAGGGTTCTCACATGCACAACATCTGGGTTAATGGATAATTTGTAGGGTACATTCTTGATGGAGGAAATTTACTTGTTTTTACTTTATGATTAATGAGACTACCGCCCCTCCCTTAATGGATGAGATAATTTTCCTCCAAATCTTTTAGGAGCTTTCTTCATGTATGTCAAGTTGTTTTGGAATATGAGAAGTGATTCCTAATGGATAGTCTATTTTTAACTCTTCTTTTTTAGTATTTTTTGAAATATTCTTGATCTAATATCTTTTGCTGAATCCTCAGTGTCAGTAGTATATATTTTTAATATTAAATGATTCCATGTATATGTACATGCTGACCAACTCTTATTTAATCATTATAATATATGCATTTATATTTTATATATGTTTATTTTTTAAAATGGGCAGAAATTGTCCTAGCATTTTATTTATTTATTTATTTATTTTGAGACAGTCTTGCTCTGTCACCTAGGCTGGAGTGCAATTGCGCCATCTTGGCTCACTGCAACCTCTGCCTCCTGGGTTCAGGTGATTCTCGTGCCTCAGCCTCCTGAGTAGCTGGAACTACAGGCACATGCCACCATGCCAGGCCAATTTTTGTGTTTTTAGTAGAGATGAGTGTCACCATGTTGCCCAGGCTGGTCTCAAACTCCTGGCCTCAAGCAGTGTGCCCACCTTGGCCTCCCAAAATGCTGGGATTACGGGCATGAGCCACCATATCCAGCCAGCCTAGTATTTTACATGTGTGTTCTTTGACCTAGTGAAAAAAATATAAATATATATTTTTTGAGATGGGGTCTTGCTGTGTTGCCCAGGCCGGACTTGAACTCCTGGCTCAAGGGATACTCCTACTCCAGTCTCCTGAGTAGCTAGAACTAGGAAAATATTTTTTGGTGGAGGAAATGGGTGTTGGAAGAAAATTACACAAGGAATTTAGTAAATAGAGATTAAGTGGGAGAGATGGTTAATTTTAACTAAATGATTAATTATCAATGCCGATTGTTTCAGAATAGATCTGTTTTGTCTTAGAAATATATCACCTTCTGAGTGTCAGAGAAATAATGTAGTTGACTGCATTTTTCTCCAGCCTTGTTCAGTTGGCATGTCTGTCAACTGTATTCAAAGGGCTTACGATTCCAGTTAGGGTTCTGTTTTGAAGAAGCAGATTCCATGGAACAAAGTAAGATCTATTACCAGCTTAGTAATGTGCCTACATTTTATAGAATATTGCCTGTTTTAATAAATTATTTTTAGAACATATTAACCTCTTGATTTGGGGGTTAACTAATGCTTTCACACTGTAATAATAATTACAATGAGAGCTAATATTTATTGAGGATTTACTTTGTGTCAGGCACAGTGCTAATCACTTTATATATATTATCTTACTATATTAAATCCTAACCACACCTCGATGGAAGTACTATATTATTTGGTTTTATAGACAGGAAAACTAAAGCTTAGAGAATTTGAGTAACTTGTTCAACATTACATAAATAAAGAAGGAGGTGTATAGCTTGACTGTAGAGCTCAGAGTCTAGATTTCCAGCTTCTGCCACTTACAAAGAACAAAGAACCAAAATGAAGAGGTAATTTACATTTTAAGCTGAATGTGAAGAAGATATGCTTTCAAAGCTACTTTATTTGAAGCAAATAATTTAAACTATAAATGAACTGAAGCAAATAGAAATATTGTGAAATGTATTTCAACCTCTTTGAGTGTACTCTTGAATTAAAAAGGAAAAAATAAAAACAAGCCATCTACATTAAAGACCATTTGGTGAAGATAATATACTGTTATAAAGCTATTTACGTTAGGCATCTATATTGTAATTCAGAACTTACCAAGAAGAATATTATAATGTTGCAAATTTAGATCAACTAATACCAGATTTGAGTGCTTAATGAAGCAAACTGAAATTTTATGTGAAGGAGAGTTGTTCAACTTGTAAATCACATAAACAAAATGGCCCAAAGATTTCTTTAGTGTTCTGCCTACTCTTGGAGTCTACCAGCATTGATTCATCACTCACTCAAATTGGATTGAAATTAGCAGTATAGAAACATATATTTTACATTTACCTTACCTTTCTATATGTTTTTTGAACTCTGCAAAAGTGGACAGATTGTTCAGTAATTAGCCTTGGACATTTTAGTCTTTATTGGGATATAAGTAAATGATTTATTGATCATGTTTCATAGAAAACATTTAGAAAAACATTTTTATTACACAAAATTAGATTGATATTTTCATCTATACTTGGAAGAATTTTCATGAACTTTAAAGCATAATTATACATATATTTTATCTTTCTTTCAGTGGATTAGGAAATAACCTAATTTGAAAATTAACATTTAGTTAGAATGTTCTTCAGGTCTAAAACTTTTTAAGGCAGCTGGATGCCTAGTAATAATTTTCTATTTTATAATCTTTTCAATTCTGTTTTTAAGATCTTAACCACCCTTATTTTGAGGCCAAGGGTTTTGAGTAAATTTATTATGAGCAAACATTCCTGAGAGTTAAAAATTCTAATGGGACTAGAGTAATGAGTGAGAGTGTCTCTTTTGTGATAGAATTGAATGGAATTTTAAAGTTAGAAAAGCTGAAAAATTGAAGCTTATAGAGGTTAAATGATTGGCTTAATCTAAGAGCTTTTTTTTTTTTTTTTTTTTTTAAAGCTCTAGAGCTTGTTTACCTATCTGGTGGGTTAGGTAAGAGCAAATTTAGGTATCTCAGAATGTGTGTATATATCCTGTTTTATTAATTTATTTGATTTGTCAAGAAATCTTAAAGTTTGAGATTTAAAAAAACTAAATCCAATACGTTTTCCCAATTGTTAATTTTAATTCAAGAGTTGGCGTATTTTTGTTGATTTGATAGTTAACATTTAACATTCTTTTAACTTATGTAAGAATGTACTTACTATAATAAGTTCAGCCTGTGAATAAATTTTTTAAAAATCCTTTGAAACAGTTATTAATTACAGTGGGTCAAAGTAGTTCTTTATGATCATGGTATAATTAGATGTTACTCAGATTTTTTTGTTTTTGGTCTGTCAGGGAAAGTAATTATTAACAGCATATGATGAATTTGTCGACATCTATTTGTGTTAACCAAAAGAAAAGCCTGCCACAGTAACTAAAATGCATCATGTAGTGTGGGGGAATGAAGAGGGGACTTAATAAATTTAATCCTCTACCAAAACGCAAGTTTCTTTTCAGGATTTTACAAATGGACAGCTCTATGAAGATGAATGAATAATCGTTATGAATTGACTATACAGTCACTAGAAATTGCTACTGTATTAGTATTTTTAGTCCAGTTTTTAGTCTGCAGCTCCATTCTGTAAAGATACAGTTTTTCCTCCTAAGTCCTGCGTCTTTTCCTGGCAGGCACTGCGTTTTTTCTTGGGCTTCAGATCAAGAGACATCATATGTTTCCTTTTCGGGAAGAAGCCCTTAAGGTAGTGTGCCTCTGGTTTAGCTACGTCATTGTGAGGAGGGCCAACAGAATTTTTGCCAAACATTACATGTATTAAGACTTGCTTTCCTGTGTATACTCTGTTTTCAAATCAAATACATAAGATACAGCAGTGTTTTGAAAAATATAAATGGAAACATGGGGTAGAAGACATTTGCTCATAGGAAGTATTTTTTTATTTACAGTTTTTTGTTGGATGAATTCATAAATTGAATGTAAACATTTCTTTTTCTATTTTGTTTTCTGATTCCACAGTCCATGCAGTAACACTGTTTCTAAATATCTTCGGATGCTTGGCTTGGTTTTGTGTTGATTCTGCAAGAGCGGTTGATTTTGGATTGAGTATCCTGTGGTTCTTGCTTTTTACTCCTTGTTCATTCGTCTGTTGGTACAGACCACTTTATGGAGCTTTCAGGTAAAATGTGTGTACTTTAAAATACACTCTTTAAAACCTGTGAAGTAAATAATTCGTAGTACATGTTAAAGGGAAAATTGACGCATTTTCATTAAAAAATTCTTGTATTGTTGTATAACATACATTCAGGAAAGTTCAATATAGCATGCCTGTGTATTTATTGGATTTTGTAAGTCATAAAATTCCATTTTTTTCTCCCGTTTGACAAAAAGACCAAACATGAAAATTGATGGAAAAATAAGAACGGTCTTAGAAGTCAGTATTTGTAAAATATTCTCTTCCATATGTTATACTTTAAGGAAAATTTTGCTCTTTGCCCACCCCCCCCCCCCCCTCAAAATCCCAATTGGTGCTTACAGTTTTAATTTTTAAATTAACCTAGGAAAGGTAAATATACATGCAATATTTAAAACGAGCCATTTGCACCTAACCACTTGGATTATTTTCTTTATAAATTCATTTTAGGTTTTTTCAAAGGCAGCAACATTTCGAAGACCATTTATGCTACTAGGTTAAGTATGATGCTTTACATAGTATATTTTAATCAGTGGTTAGGGTTAGCATTTCCTAAGTGCATGTTCTATGGGATATTAATAGGTGCTGGGAAAAAAAAGAGCTCATAAGCTTGGTAAATTTGGGAACAGCTGGATAATATGGTTAAGCAAGTTTCATTTCAGGATTTCTTACACTCTTTAAGTACCTAGTATGATTTGTGCTTTATGACTTGACCATGCAACCATTATTTGTTGAACTATTGCTTTAAGAAGTATTGGGAAATACTGAGGGAAATGATAGTCCTATAAGGGTTCATATATTTAATAGGTTTTAACTCATTTTTATTTGAGTAAACTCATTTGTGAATAACAAACCATTTCAACTCTCATGAATAAGGGATAACATTACTAGGATATATGCATGTGTTGTTTAAAGATACATTAGGGAAATTAGAGGGCCACATTTAAGTGTTCAATATATTTTTCCATTGCAACCTAAAATCTCTTTAGTTAACCAGAATGTGTAACACACACACACACACACACACACACACACACACACACACACAGTTAGAAACCCAGATCTGTAAACAGATGGGGGAAAACCAGAAGAGAACAGGAGATGGGAGAACATTAGGGAATTTGGAGAGAAAAGGTGTCAGACAATGAAGAAGTAAATTATTACTTAGATATGGCATAAAGAGAAGAAATGATGAGAGGAGGAGTGAAGGGAAGAAATGGGAGAAGGGAAAGGAGAAAAGAACCTTTGGATACATTAAAATATGGGAGATTGGTTGCCAAGGAACGGAAAGAGCTTCTCCTGTAGACATGGGTTGCAGAGGAATGAAAGGGACGTATTTACTCCTTGCATGATCTGAGTTATTGCTGTTATTTTCTTCATTATCTAAGCGTGGCTCACAAGGCTTTTTCTATTTATTTTTGACGTCTGACCTCTGCCTAATGCCCTCCATCACATTACCAATATGTTACCGATCTGTGATGATGCTGGCTGGTAGGAGTGAGGATATGTTTATGAAACTTTTTTTAAAAAGTGACCTGAGACTAGGGAATTTGGATTTTAAACCTTCTGTGATTTATGTAGCCAAAATAAATGACTAAAAGCCAACTTTCTGCCTTTTATTTCCTGAAGTCACTTGGTATTTTTTGTTTTCCCCCATTTTGGCAGTTGAAATAAAAATACTCGATTGAACATTTTTACTTCTGGCATTATTGATCCCTAGGCTGAGTTCTTGTTGCATCTCAGTCTTTTAGAGTATATAAATATATATTAATAATCTGGTTTTCACTGTGCAGAGTAGAACTGAGAGGAATACTTTTTTTTTTTTTTTTTTTGAGACGGAGTTTCGCTCTTGTTGCCCAGGCTGGAGTGCAGTGGCTTGATCTCGGCTCACTGCAACCTTTGGCTCCTGGGTTCAAGCAGTTCTCCTGCCTCAGCCTCCCAGGTAGCTGGGATTACAGGCGTGCACCACCATGCCTGGCTGATTTTGTAATTTTAGTAGAGATGGGGTTTAACCTTTTTGGTCAGGCTGGTCTTGAACTCCTGACCTCAGGTGATCCACCCACCTCGGCCTCCACCCATATCAGCCCCTGCAAAGTGCTGGGATTACCGACATGAGCCACTGTGCCCAACCCCGAGAGGAATACTTTTTGTGGGGAAAGATGAATTAAAGTATTTATAATCATTAATATACCTTCCTGTTATGTATCTCTGGCATTTCCTTATATTGATATATTTACAGGACTTTGTTCTCCATAAGGTAATCTCATTGTAAAAATCTGAAGGAAAATTATATAGTGAAGTTTCAAATGTATGTGTTTTTTAAAGTTAAGTTTATTAGGTATCAGGACATGAAGTTGTCATTTTGTTATTTATGTAGTTTACAAAATTGTAACTTGGGGCTGGGTGTGGTGGCTCATGTCTGTAATCCCAGCACTTTGGGAGACAGAGGCTGGCGGATCATATGAGGTCAGGCGTTCGAGGCCAGCCTGGCCAACATGGCGAAACCCCATCTCTACTAAAAATACAAAAAATTAGCTGAGTGTGATGGCATGTGCCTGTAATCCCAGCTTGAGGCAGGAGAATCCCAGGAAGGCAGAGGTTGCAGTGAGCCAAGATCGTGCCACTGCACTCCAGCCTGGGCGACAGAGTGAGATACTGTCTCAAAAAAAAAAAGAAAAAAGAAAACAAAAAAAAAAAACCCAACTTGGTCCTGAATTTTGTACTTCCACAAATCACTAGTCTTTGTGCAAATACATCAAAATACTAGGTAATTATTAACAAGGCAGCATTATTGTTGAATGTTGTTGAGTAACTATTAGAAACAGACTGAGAATGAATATTTGCATAGTGCTTGGTGATCCTGGCTTCCCCACTTAAAAAGCTGTGTGGTTCTGAGCACATGCAGTAAAACTCAGAGCCTCAGTTTGTTAGGTTTAAATGAGGGATGTTTGTAGAGTTGAAAGGAGGATTAGAGATAATGTATGCAAGTTTTGCATTATAGATGGTGAATAAATGGTAGTTGTAATTAATTTTTAACTTTTTTTGGACCCTCTTAGATTTTATCATTTACATTTTATGATCTATAAGTGAACTGTGATTTGTTATAGATTATATTTTATAGAGCCATTATTTGTACCTTTGAAGACAATTTTCAAAATAGTACTTTCTCCCACTTTTTAATTATGATATATTTAACGCATACCAAAGAATACTTGAAACACAAGTTAAAAGGCATAATAATGAGTCATCTATGAACTGTGAGCCCACTGGTCAATTTAAAGAAATGAAACATTATCAATACTGCTGAAGCACTGGTATGTTTCCATTTCTCTGCTCCATAGGTAGTCATTAGGTTGAATTTTGATAATCTTTGTCATTCTCTAGCTATAATTTTAGTTTTATCATATGTGTTTGGACCCCCAAACCTTTTTTTAGCTTGTAGAGAATATTTTTAAAAGCATTTTAATATTTATAAAAGTGATACATCTTTGTATACAGGTTATTTTATATACAGTTTTAAGTAACTGTACAAAGATTTTTTTGGTAAAATAATGACCCCATTTTAATCATTTTCTACCAACAGTTCTTGCCCCTGACTTATGTGGGCATTTACCTTTATATTGTAAATAATGATCATATACTGCCATTCCTTGGTTTTGTTTAAGTAGCCTTATTAGGATATATTGTACATACTATAAAATTCACCCACTCTTATGGAAAAATTAAATGATTTCTTTTTTCTTTTTTTTTTTTTTTTAACTTTAAGTTCTGGGATACATGTGCAGAACGTGCAGGTCTGTTACGTAGGTGTACATGTGCCATGGTGGTTTGCTGCACCTGTCAACCCATCATCTAGGTTTTAAGCCCCGCGCACATTAGGTATTTGTCCTAATGCTCTCCCTCCCCTTGTCCCCCACCCCCTGAGAGGCCCTAGTTTGTGATGTTCACCTCCCTGTGTCCATGTCTTCTCATTGTTCAACTCCCACTTACGAGTGAGAACATGAGGTATTTAGTTTTCTGTTTCTGTGTTAGTCTGCTGAGAATGATGACTTCCAGCTTCATCCATGTCCCTGTGAAGGACATGAACTCATTTCTTTTTTATGGCTGCATAGTATTCCATGGTATATATGTGCTACGTTTTCTTTATCCAGTCTATCATTGATGGGCATTTGGGTTGGTTCCAAGTTTTTGCTGTTGTGAATAGTGCTGCAGTAAACATATGTTTGTATGTGTCTTTATGGCAGAATGATTTATATTCCTTTGGTTATATACCCAGTAATAGAATTGCTGGTCAAATGGTATTTCTCGTTCTAGATCCTTCAGGAATCACCACACTGTCTTCCACAATGGTTGAATTAATTTACACTCCCACCAACAGTGTTAAAGCGTTCCTATTTCTCCATAGCCTTGCCAGCATCTGTTGTTTCCTGACTTTTTAATAATTACCATTTTAACTGGCATGAGATAGATAGTATCTCATTGTGGTTTTAATTTGCATTTCTCTAATGACCAGTGATGATGAGCTTTTTTTCATGTTGGCTGCATAAATTTCTTTTGAGAAGTGTCTGTTCATATCCTTCACCCAATTCAGTGATTTTTAAGTACATTAATCGAGTTGCACAGTCATTACTACAATCAGTTTTAGAACTTTTCCATCTTTCCCAACATTTTCCTGGATTTATTTGCACACAATTCTCATTCCTTCCCCCTAGCTCCAGGAAACCACTGATCTGTTGCCTGTGTCTAAAAATTTCTCTTTTCTGAGCATTTCATGTAAATGGAATCATAGAACAGTCTTGCTGTTTTCTTTTACTTAATGTTTTTGAGGTTTATTTGGTCTGCAAAATGTGTTAGTAATTCATTTCTTTTTAATTGTTAGTTTTCCATTGTATTGCTACATTACATTTTATTTATACATTCACCAGTTAATGGACATTTGGGTTTTTTCAACTTTTGGGTTTTTGGCTAATACCATGAATATGCATGTGTCTTAGTTCATTTATGTTGCTCCAAAGGAACACCTGAGGCTGGGTAATTTAGAGATTTGTTTGGCTCATGGTTCTGCAGAGTGTACAAGAACCATGGTGCCAGCATTTGCTTCTAGTGAGGCCCTCAGATTGTTTCTCCTTGTGGTAGAAAGCAAACGGGAGCAGATGTGAGCAGAGATCACGTGGCGAGAAAGAAGAACCCAGTTGGGGGAGAGGTGCCAGCCTCTTTTTAATAGCCAGCTCTTTTGGAAACTAGTAGAGAACTTAATCCTTATCGTGAGGACTGCACCAGGCCATTCATGAGGGGTCTACCCTCATAACACAAACACCTCCTGCTAGGCCCCACTTCCAACATTGGGGATCAGATTTCAGTGTGAGGTTTGGGGAGTCAAATATCCAAACTGTAACAGCATGTACAAGTCTGTCTATGGTCATATATTCATTTCTCTTGATTATATTTTTAAGAGTTACCATAACAATATTCCTAGAAGTAGCCTTACTGGGATGAAACTTTTTTTTTTTAAACATGTCTAAATTTTTAAGAAACTGCCAAGCTGTTTTCTAAAGTGGCTGTGCCATTTCACATTCCCGTCAGCATTTCTAAAGTGGCTGTGCCATTTCACATTCCCATTAACAATGTCTGAAGGTTCTAGTTTCTCTGTATCCTCACTAACACTCATCTTTTGTCTTTTGATTATTGCCATTTTAGTGGGTATGTAGTAGTAGTATCTTATTGTGGCTTTAATTTGCATTTCCCTAGTTACTGATGAAGTTTGAGTACCTTTTTATTTGCTTATTAGACACGTGTGTCTTTTTTTGTGAAATGTTTGTTCAAGTTGTCTATTTTAAAACTTTGGTTGTTGACTTCTTACTATTAAGTTTATTTTTAAAATATATTTTGTTGTAAGAATTCTGTATTGGAGATAGAAGTTGTTTTGTTTTGTTGCTTAACAATTTGCAGATATTTTATCCCAGTGTGTGGCTTCTTAGTGGTGCCTTAAGCACAAAAACATTCAATTTTAAGGGTCTGATTTATTAGTTTTTTTGGTCTTGTCCTGTTACTATCATGTCTAAGATCCTTTTGCATAACCCATGGCCATAAAGATTTTCTCTTATATTTTCTTCTAGATGTTTGTGGTTTATCTCTTGTATTTAGGTGTGTAATACATTTTAAATTAATTTTTGTTTATTGTATATGATTATTGATCTTTATTTTGTGTGAAGGTCTAAATGCATCTTTTTGCTATGGGTATCCAAATATTCCTCCACTATTTGTTAAAAAGACTATATTTTGTAAATTATCTTTTTGTACTTTTGTTGAAAAATCACTTGGCCATATGTGGATAGGTCTATTTTTATACTTTTCCCATTGAATTCTTTGGACACTTTTCTTGCAAAGCTATTGACCAGTGATGTAGGATTTATTTTTGGACTCAATTCTGATCTGTTGAACTATATGCCTGTCTTTATACCAATATGCCTTTCTTGACTAATGTTGCTTTATAATGAATCAGTCTTTTGACTGTCTTCTTTTTCAGAATTGTTTTGGCTATTCAGAGTCCTTTGCATTTTATTTAGATTTTGGACTCAGCCTGTTTCTACAAAAAATAAAAAATTAAAATAAAACCCTGCTGTGATTTTGATAAGGATTGCGTTAACATTGTAAGCCAGTTTGGGGAGAATAACAGCACTGATTTTGTGAATATGGATTTTTCTCCATTTATTTAGATTTTTATAATTTCTCTCAGCCATGTTCTTCAGTTTTAATTGCACAAATCTTACACTTCTGTTATTAAATTTGTTACTCAGTATTTTATCCTTTTTATGTTATTTTAGGTGGAATTATTTTAATTTCCTCTTTGGATTGTTTGTTGCTCGTAGTTAGAAATAAAGTTGTCTTTCATATATTGATCTTGTATCATTCTACCTTGGTAACCTCCTTCACTAATTCTAGTAGCTTGTGTGTGTACATGTGCTGGTGCACATGCATGCTCAGGTTCCTTGGGATTCCATATACATTATGACAATGTCTTCTGCAAATAAAAATGTTTGCTTGTTCCTTCCAAAGTAGTTATCTTTAAACAATCCACCTTCTTTTTTCCTCCTTTTGCTTTATTAAACTGGCTACAGCTTCTAGGATAGTGAGAATAGAAGTACGAAGAGTAACATCCATGCCTTATTCCCAATTTTAAGAGAAAGCATTCACCATTAAGGATGATATTGACTGTAGGTTTTTTTTTGTAGATGCCCTTTGTTGATCTGAGGAACCTCTCTTCTGTTTCCAGTTTGTTGAGAGGTTTTTTTTTTTTTTAAATCATGAATAGTGTTGGATTTTTCCAGATGCTTTTCTGTTGCCATGATCTCTGGAGATAATCATGTGATCTTTGTCCTCTTACTCTGTTAATATGGTGAGTTACATTGATTGGCTTTTTAAACCAACCCTGCATTTCTGGCATACTTTCCACTTGGTCATTTTGAGTTCCTTCTGGGAGTTGCAGTGAGGGTGCCAATTTTTATGATTTGCCCTACCTCGGTTGAAATACGTTGCCGAGAGAGTTGTGGGGAATGAGAGCAGTTCTAATCAAGAATGCCACAGACTCATGCTGTTCTTACCAGAGTTCAGTAGTTTCCATGAATAGATGTTTCTCAGTTTGTTATGTTGTGTGCCTTTGGTCAGAATACTGAAATGGTTGTTTTTGAGTTTGATCCATATTTATGGTATTTTGAGAAGCGGATTTGTTGACTTCCTCATTCTGTCATGCTGGAAGTGAATTTCCATTTCTTGATTTTTAAGTTTTAGTTGTCTTCTACTCATTTGCTGCTATGGAGAATAAAGCTTCAGCTTTTCTAAAGCTTGTGTTGTCCCTTTTCCCCAACACACATACTTCCTTTCTCCCCACAGTCCTTCTGTTACATGTAACAATGATTTTAGGTTAGACTAGTATTTGGAGTTCTTTATTTATTACTATGTAAATAGTATTTACAGCTACACTTTCTAGTATATTGTGATTATATTTTGTTTTTTTGTACAGTTGTATTGCTACAGTAGATAATTGCCTTATTTACTCTGTTGCTTCATTTTACACACATACACACTCCTTCCTTCCCTTCTGATTCTTTCCATATTTTCTGGCAAAATTGAAAAACTTTGGTTCATCCTTTCTGTTTATATAACCAGAAAAAGAGATTTTTTTTTCCCAAAGCAAAATCTCAAACTCTTCATGAGGAAAGGTAATATTCTTTCTATAACTACCAGAAGAAGCTAGTGCTTATCAGATTCTCTTACATGTATATATAATATATACTGCTTTAGAGTCTACAAACCATATTCAGTACTTTGTATTATTTACTCTTTACGGTCTTTTGGGCAAATTATTAGGAACTGAGGTTTTAACCCAGATCTTCAGACTAGAAGCTTAGGATGTTATGTTCTTTTCTACTTTATTATATTTACATTATCATTTAGTTTGCAGTGAATCCAGGTACATCAGTGATTTCCACACAATAAGTTAACTTACTCTGGAATATTTACTAACAATGTTTGTTTCTTGACTAGCTCTGTAACCAATGTAGTTAGTATTTGTTATAAAGTTCTCTGCCCATTGAGTGTTGAGAATGTGGAGAAGATAAATAGCTTGTTAACTTTGTATGCAGCTTATTTCCTAATACTTTTTCTAAGTATGATCTAAGGACTCTTGGGGCCTTCCTTTCAGAGAGCTTAAGTTCCCTTTTCTAACAGCATACCGTATGAAGCAGATTTCTTCATTTTCAACCAAAACAACGTATTGTGTAACAGATTGAGTGCAGATACAGATTTAAGAAACCATATAGATATAACATTGCTAGAAATTTTAAAACTCTGAAATTAACACTCCTGCATGCACTTGAAAGAATATATAACCTGCCATTATTGGGTAAAATGTTCTAAAATGCTTCAAAATGTTCAAAATGCTTTTGTACTTTTTTTTTTTTTTTTACCATTTTGTAAAATGTTCAAAATGCTTTTGCAGACCCAACTATAGGTTGCCAACCAAAAAATCTACTTTATATATGAAGTTGACATCTATATATTAAGTTGACAGTCTCTTTTAATTAATGTGCTTATGCCATTTATATTTAATATAATTACTGATCTCCTTGGATTAAAATCTGTCATTTTACCATCTATTTTCTGTTTATTACAACTATTCTTCGTTTCTTTTCCTTTCTTTTCACTTTTTTTTGGATCAGTTGAGTATCTGTTAATGACTCTGTCTTCTCCCCTATTTCATCGTTATTTATATCTCTTAAAAATGTTTTTTAGTGATGCCCTAGTTTTTACAATATATGTCTTTAATTAATCATAGTCTGTATTCAAATAATATTACTCTGCTTCATGTGTTCTGTAAAGACCTCCCAGCAGAGTACTCTCAGTTTCCCCCTCCCAACCTTTATACAATTTTTTTTCTTTTTAAATTTTTTTATTTTTAATTTTTGTGAGTACATAGCAAGTATATATATTTATTGGGTACATGAGATACTTTGACACAGGCATGCAAGGTGTAATAATCACATCATGGAAAATGGGATATTCATCCCCTCAAGCATGCATCCTTTGTGTTACAAAAAATCCAATTATACTGTTTTAGTTATTTTAAAACACATAACTAAATTGTTACTGACTATAGTCGCCCTGTTGTGCTATCAGATTCTAATTTTTTTCTATTTTTTAACCCGTTAACCGTCCCCACTTGTCTCCAACCCCCCTGCTACCCTTCCAGCCTCTAGCAACCATCCTTCTATTCTCTATCTCCAGGAGTTTAATTGTTTTGATTTTTAGCTGTCACAAATAAGCCAGAACATGCAAAGTTTGCCTTTCAGTGCCAGACTTATTTCACTTAACATAATGACCTCTAGTGCCATCCATGTTATTGCAAATGACTGAATCTTATTCTTTTTCATGCCTGTATAGTACTCCATCGTGTATGTGTACCACATTTTTTTTTTCTTTATCCATTCTTCTGTTGATGCACACTAGGGTTGCTTCCAAATCTGGGGTATTGTCCACAGGGCTGCAACAAACATGGGAATCTCTTTGATACACTGATTTTCTTTCTTTTTCTTTTTTTTTTCTTATACCTCTTTGCCATTTATACGTCTTCTTTTTTTAATTATTATTATTATACTTTAAGTTCTAGGGTACATGTGCATAACGTGCAGGTTTGTTATATATGTATACTTGTGCCATGTTGGTGTGCTGCACCCATCAACTCGTCATTTACATCAGGTGTAACCCCCAATGCAATCCCTCCCCACTCCCCCCTCCCCATGATAGGCCCCGGTGTGTGATGTTCCCCTTCCCAAGTCCAAGTGATCTCATTGTTCAGTTCCCACCTATGAGTGAGAACATGCGGTGTTTGGTTTTCTGTTCTTGCAGTAGTTTGCTGAGAATGATGGTTTCCAGCTGCATCCATGTCCCTACAAAGGACACAAACTCATCCTTTTTTATGGCTGCATAGTATTCCATGGTGTATATGTGCCACATTTTCTTAATCCAGTCTGTCACTGATGGACATTTGGGTTGATTCCAAGTCTTTGCTATTGTGAATAGTGCCACAATGAACATACATGTGCATGTGTCTTTATAGCAGCATAATTTATAATCCTTTGGGTATATATCCAGTAATGGGATGGCTAGGTCATATGGTACTTCTAGTTCTAGATCCTTGAGGAATCGCCATCCTGTTTTCCATAATGGTTGAACTAGTTTACAATCCCACCAACAGTGTAAAAGTGTTCCTATTTCTCCACATCCTCTCCAGCATCTGTTGTTTCCTGACTTTTTAATGATCGCCATTCTAACTGGTGTGAGATGGTATCTCATTGTGGTTTTGATTTGCATTTCTCTGATGGCCAGTGATGAGCATTTTTTCATGTGTCTGTTGGCTGTATGAATGTCTTATTTTGAGAAATGTCTGTTCATATCCTTTGCCCACTTTTTGATGGGGTGGTTTGGTTTTTTCTTGTAAATTTGTTTGAGTTCTTTGTAGATTCTGGATATTAGCTCTTTGTCAGATGAGTAGATTGCAAAACTTTTCTCCCATTCTGTAGGTTGCCTGTTCACTCTGATGGTAGTTTCTTTTGCTGTGCAGAAGCTCTTTAGTTTAATTAGATTCCATTTGTCAATTTTGGCTTTTGTTGCCGTAGCGTTTGGTGTTTTAGACATGAAGTCCTTGCCCATGCCTATGTCCTGAATGGTATTGCCTAGGTTTTCTTCTAGGGTTTTTATGGTTTTAGGTCTAACATTTAAGTCTCTAATCCATCTTGAATTAATTTCCGTATAAGGAGTAAGGAAAGGATCCAGTTTCAGCTTTCTACTTATGGCTAGCCAATTTTCCCAGCACCATTTATTAAATAGGGAATCCTTTCCCCATTTCTTGTTTTTGTCAGGTTTGTCAAAGATCAGATGGCTGTAGATGTGTGGTATTATTTCTGAGGCCTCTGTTCTGTTCCATTGGTCTATATCTCTGTTTTGGTACCAGTACCATGCCGTTTTGGTTACTGTAGCCTTGTAGTACAGTTTGAAGTCAGGTAGCGTGATGCCTCCAGCTTTGTTCTTTTGACTTAGGATTGTCTTGGAGATGCGGGCTCTTTTTTGGTTCCATATGAACTTTAAAGCAGTTTTTTCCAATTCTGTGAAGAAACTCATTGGTAGCTTGATGGGGATGGCATTGAATCTATAAATTACCTTGGGCAGTATGGCCATTTTCACGATATTGATTCTCCTATCCATGAGCATGGTATGTTCTTCCATTTGTTTGTGTCCTCTTTTATTTCACTGAGCAGTGGTTTGTAGTTCTCCTTGAAGAGGTCCTTTACATCCCTTGTAAGTTGGATTCCTAGGTATTTGATTCTCTTTGAAGCAATTGTGAATGGAAGTTCATTCATGATTTGGCTCTCTGTTTGTCTGTTACTGGTGTATAAGAATGCTTGTGATTTTTGCACATTAATTTTGTATCCTGAGACTTTGCTGAAGTTTCTTATCAGTTTAAGGAGATTTTGGGCTGAGATGATGGGGTTTTCTAAATATACAATCATGTCATCTGCAAAGAGGGACAATTTGACTTCTTCTTTTCCTAACTGAATACCCTTGATTTCTTTCTCTTGCCTGATTGCCCTAGCCAGAACTTCCAACACTATGTTGAATAGGAGTGGTGAGAGAGGGCATCTCTGTCTTGTGCCAGTTTTCAAAGGGAATTTTTCCAGTTTTTGCCCATTCAGTATGATATTGGCTGTGGGTTTGTCATAAATAGCTCTTATTATTTTGAGGTACGTTCCATCAATACCGAATTTATTGAGCGTTTTTAGCATGAAGGGCTGTTGAATTTTGTCAAAAGCCTTTTCTGCATCTATTGAAATAATCATGTGGTTCTTGTCTTTGGTTCTGTTTATATGCTGGATTATGTTTATTGATTTGCGAATGTTGAACCAGCCTTGCATCCCAGGGATGAAGCCCACTTGATCATGGTGGATAAGCTTTTTGATGTGTTGCTGAATCCGGTTTGCCAGTATTTTATTGAGGATTTTTGCATCGATGTTCATCAGGGATATTGGTCTAAAATTCTCTTTTTTTGTTGTATCTCTGCCAGGCTTTGGTATCAGGATGATGTTGGCCTCATAAAATGAGTTAGGGAGGATTCCCTCTTTTTCTATTGATTGGAATAGTTTCAGAAGGAATGGTACCAACTCCTCCTTGTACCTCTGGTAGAATTCAGCTGTGAATCCATCTGGTCCTGGACTTTTTTTGGTTGGTAGGCTATTAATTGTTGCCTCAATTTCAGAGCCTGCTATTGGTCTATTCAGGGATTCAACTTCTTCCTGGTTTAGTCTTGGAAGAGTGTAAGTGTCCAGGAAATTATCCATTTCTTCTAGATTTTCCAGTTTATTTGCGTAGAGGTGTTTATAGTATTCTCTGATGGTAGTTTGTATTTCTGTGGGGTCGGTGGTGATATCCCCTTTTTCATTTTTAATTGCGTCGATTTGATTCTTCTCTCTTTTCTTCTTTATTAGTCTTGCTAGTGGTCTGTCAATTTTGTTGATCTTTTCAAAAAACCAACTCCTGGATTCATTGATTTTTTGGAGGGTTTTTTGTGTCTCTATCTCCTTCAGTTCTGCTCTGATCTTAGTTATTTCTAGCCTTCTGCTAGCTTTCGAATGTGTTTGCTCTTGCTTCTCTAGTTCTTTTAATTGCGATGTTAGAGTGTCAATTTTAGATCTTTCCTGCTTTCTCTTGTGGGCATTTAGTGCTATAAATTTCCCTCTACACACTGCTTTAAATGTGTCCCAGAGATTCTGGTATGTTGTATCTTTGTTCTCATTGGTTTCAAAGAACATCTTTATTTCTGCCTTCATTTCGTTATGTACCCAGTAGTCATTCAGGAGCAGGTTGTTCAGTTTCCATGTAGTTGAGCGGTTTTGATTGAGTTTCTTAGTCCTGAGTTCTAGTTTGATTGCACTGTGGTCTGAGATACAGTTTGTTATAATTTCTGTTCTTTTACATTTGCCGAGGAGTGCTTTACTTCCAATTATGTGGTCAATTTTGGAATAAGTGCGATGTGGTGCTGAGAAGAATGTATATTCTGTTGATTTGAGGTGGAGAGTTCTATAGATGTCTATTAGGTCTGCTTGCTGCAGAGATGAGTTCAATTCCTGGATATCCTTGTTAACTTTCTGTCTCGTTGATCTGTCTAATGTTGACAGCGGGGTGTTGAAGTCTCCCATTATTATTGTATGGGAGTCTAAGTCTCTTTGTAAGTCTCTAAGGACTTGCTTTATGAATCTGGGTGCTCCTGTATTGGGTGCATATATATTTAGGATAGTTAGGTCTTCCTGTTGAATTGATCCCTTTACCATTATGTAATGGCCTTCTTTGTCTCTTTTGATCTTTGATGCTTTAAAGTCTGTTTTATCAGAGACTAGTATTGCAACCCCTGCTTTCTTTTGTTCTCCATTTGCTTGGTAAATCTTCCTCCATCCCTTTATTTTGAGCCTATGTATGTCTCTGCATGTGAGATGGGTCTCCTGAATACAGCAGACTGATGGGTCTTGACTCTTATCCAGTTTGCCAGTCTGTGTCTTTTAATTGGAGCATTTAGTCCATTTACATTTAAGGTTAATATTGTTACGTGTGAACTTGATCCTGCCATTATGATATTATCTGGTTATTTTGCTCATTAGTTGATGCAGTTTCTTCCTAGCCTCGATGGTCTTTACATTTTGGCCTGTTTTTGCAATGGCTGGTACCGGTTGTTCCTTTCCATGTTGAGTGCTTCCTTCAGGGTCTCTTGTAAGGCAGGCCTAGTGGTGACAAAGTCTCTAAGCATTTGCTTATCTGTCAAGGATTTTATTTCTCCTTCACTTATGAAACTTAGTTTGGCTGGATATGAAATTCTGGGTTAAAAATTCTTTTCCTTAAGAATGTTGAATATTGGCTCCCACTCTCTTCTGGCTTGTAGAGTCTCTGCGGAGAGATCTGCTGTTAGTCTGATGGGCTTCCCTTTGTGGGTAACCCGACCTTTCTCTCTGGCTGCCCTTAAGATTTTTTCCTTCATTTCAACTTTGGTGAATCTGGCAATTATGTGTCTTGGAGTTGCTCTTCTCGAGGAGTATCTTTGTGGCGTTCTCTGTATTTCCTGAATTTGAATGTTGGCCTGCCCTACTAGGTTGGGAAAATTCTCCTGGATGGTATCCTGAAGAGTGTTTTCCAACTTGGTTCCATTTTCCCCCTCACTTTCAGGCACCCCAATCAGACGTAGATTTGGTCTTTTTACATAATCCCATACTTCTTGCAGGCTTTGTTCATTTCTTTTTCTTCTTTTTTCTTTAGATTTCTCTTCTCGCTTCATTTCATTCATTTGATCCTCAATCGCTGATACTCTTTCTTCCAGTTGATCGAGTTGGTTACTGAGGCTTGGGCATTTGTCACGTATTTCTCGTGTCATGGTTTTCATCTCTGTCAGTTCGTTTATGGCCTTCTCTGCGTTAATTATTCTAGTTATCAATTCTCCACTCGTTTTTCAAGATTTTTAGTTTCTTTGCATTGGGTATATAATTCCTCCTTTAGCTCTGAGAAGTTTGATGGACTGAAGCCTTCTTCTCTTATCTCGTCAAAGTCATTCTCCGTCCAGCTTTGTCTGTTGCTGGCGATGAGCTGCGTTCTTTGCAGGGGGAGATGCGCTCTTATTTTTTGAATTTCCAGCTTTTCTGCCCTGCTTTTTCCCCATCTTTGTGGTTTTATCTGCCTCTGGTCTTTGATGATGGTGACGTACTCATGGGGTTTTGGTGTGGGTGTCCTTCCTGTTTGTTAGTTTTCCTTCTAGCAGTCAGGACCCTCAGCTGTAGGTCTGTTGGAGATTGCTTGAAGTCGACTCCAGACCCTGTTTGCCTGGGTATCAGCAGCAGAGGCTGCAGAAGATAGAATATTGCTGAACAGCTAGTGTACCTGTCTGATTCTTGCTTTGGAAGCTTCCTCTCAGGGGTATACTCCACTGTGTGAGGTGTGGGGTGTCGGTCTGCCCCTAGTGGGGGATGTCTCCCAGTTAGGCTACTCAGGGGTCAGGGACCCACTTGAGCAGGCAGTCTGTCCCTTCTCAGATCTCAACCTCCGTGTTGGGAGATCCACTGCTCTCTTCAAAGCTGTCAGACAGAGTCGTTTGCATCTGCAGCAGTTTCTGCTGCTTTTTTGTTGCTGTTGTTGTTGTTTAGCTGTGCCCTGTCCCCAGAGGTGGAGTCTACAGAGACAGGCAGGCCTCCTTGAGCTGCTGTGAGCTCCACCCAGTTCGAGCTTCCCAGTGGCTTTGTTTACCTACCTAAGCCTCAGCAATGGCGGGCGCCCCTCCCCCAGCCTCGCTGCTGCCTCGCGGTTAGATCGCAAACTGCTGTGCTAGCAATGAGGGAGGCTCCATGGGTGTTGGACCCTCCCAGCCAGGTGTGGGATATAATCTCCTGGTGTGCCCATTTGCTAAGACTCTTGGTAAAGTGCAGTATTGAGGTGGGAGTTACCCGATTTTCCAGGTGTTGTGTGTCTCAGTTCCCCTGGCTAGGAAAAGGGATTCCCTTCCCCCTGCGCTTCCAAGGTGAGGCGATGCCTCACCCTGCTTCAGCTCTCGCTGGTCAGGCTGCAGCAGCTGACCAGCACTGATTGTCCCGCACTTCCTAGTGAGATGAACCCAGTACCTCAGTTGAAAATGCAGAAATCACCTGTCTTTTGTGTCACTGTGCTGGGAGCTGGAGACTGGAGCTGTTCCTATTTGGCCATCCTGCTCCGCCCCCCTACAATTTTTAAATGTATTTTATTTTTATATATGCTAGAAACACACAGAACATTACCTTAAAAAAATTTTTTTTAATTGTAATGGGTACATAGTAGGTGTGTATATTTATAGGATATATAAGATATTTTGATACAGGCATGCATTGTGTAATAATTACACTATGGAAAATGGGGTGGTCATCCCCTCAAGCATTTATCCTTTGTGTTACAATTTAGTTATACTCTTTTAGTTATTTTAAAATCTACAATTATTTTGACTATAGTCACCCTGTTGTGCTGTCAAATACAAAGTTATTCATTCTTTCTAATAATTTTTGTATTAATTAACCATCTCTACCTCTCCGGTGCCCTGGCTTCTGCCCACTACCCTTCCCGGCCTCTGGTCACCATCCTTCTTCTGTCTCCATGTGTCACTACTTTTGCTTTAGATTTTAATTTTAATTTGCTTTTATTTTAAAAGAAATAAAAATAAGGAAAAATGAATTTTACATTGGCCTTTATTAATACCATTTCAGCACTTTTCATTTGTGTGTGTGGGTGTGTATGTGGAAATCCATGTTTTTGTATCATATAATCTTTTTGCCAGAAAATTTTTCTTTAGTATTTTTGATAGGACAGGTCTGCTGATAATCAGGTCTCTGATTTTTGTCTGAAAAAGAGTCTATTTTTCATTCATCTTTGAGAGATATTATCAATAAGTATAATATGGGTTCACAGGTGTTTTTATTGTTTTTACTTTCTTTCACACTTTAAACACATCATTTTCATCCGTTCTGGCTTGCAAAGTTTCTGGCTAGAAGTCTGCTATAATTCTTATCCTTGTTCTTCTGTATTTAGTGTGTCTTGTTTTCTCTGGCTGTCTTCAATATTTTTTCTGTATTTCTTGTTTTGGGCTGTTTGAATATGATGTGTTAAGTACATGTGTGTGATGTGTGTTGTATATGTGTGTGTTTCTGTTTATCCTTAGTGTTGTCTAATGTTCTTGGATCTGTGGTTTAGAGTCTTCATTAATTTTGGAAAATTCTTAGTCATTCGTTGTCTCTTTATATATTTCTTTTGTAACTTCTTTATCATCTCTTTCTGTAATTTTTATTACATATGTGTCAGACTTTTTGATACTGCCCCACGTCTCTTAGATGTTCTATTCTTTGTTTATTTCCATTTTTTTTACTTTTACATTTCAGTATATATAATTTCTATTTTCAATTTCACTGATTCTTTCCCACCTTCAGTTTTGCTGAGTATATTGGTGAGCTTCTCAAAGGTACTCGTCATCTCTGTTATGATATTTTTCATTTCTAGCATATCCATTTGGTAATTTCCTATATCATATGTATATGTATATGCTAAGATGCCCCATCTCTTAATGCATGTTGGCCTCCTTTTTGACTAGAGTCTAAGAACATATTAGTCAGTTATTTTAAGTTTCTTGTCTGGTAATGCCAACACCTAAGTTATATGTGAATATGGTTTTCTTGATTGCTTTGTCTCAGCATACTTGACAATGTCTTTTTTTTTTCTTGTTTCTTTTTATGCCTCATAATTTCTTGTTAAAAACTAGACATCTTTTGAAGACAATAGAGACTGAGATAAATAGGTGTTGTGCCTTAAGTAGGAGGTAAGATAGGATAGCAAAGCCCATCCTCCTCAGGGCACAGCTGAAGACTCACTGGACATGGCTTTTCTGTTGCACTAGGCTTTTAGTGTATGGGTGGTGTGCAGGTGTTGGGGGGCAGGTGTCAGGTAATTCAGTCAGAAATTGATCTGGGTTTGGGTTTTTGCTCGCCATGACTGCCCTCAGTACCTCAGAAACTTCAAATTCCTTTGTTGTGTTGTTATGTTTAGGGTGAGATCTGCTTTTTCAGAAGCTTTTTCTTGGTATTTGTTCCGTTAGCTTCAGGTTTCTCCTTTGTGCCTGCCCCTCAGAGAGGGCTTCTCTTCACACACTCTTCACCCAGGAGTAGAGTGCTGTTACTTATTACTTTATACTTGGAGCATGGTGGGCATATTGGGGAGATATTCGTGTTCTGGTTCAGCTTCAGCCTGAGGCAGGCTGTGTCTCTGGAGTGGAGAGATCTGCCTTTCTCAGTGATCCTGCCCCACCACTGCCTAAGGTCTCTGTAATAGATATATTCCTGTCACACCTTCAGGGTTAGAGGATTTTTTTTCCTGTGCCCTTTCCCCAGCTGCAGTGGGTCTTTAGCTGTGTCCTGAGGAAGATGGGCTTTGCTATCCCATTTTACCTCCCACTTAAGGCTTTTGTTTGGAAGAGATAAAGGTGAGTTTTGGTGGCTGCTATTTGCCGCCCCCAGACCTGTACCCTGAATGAGGCTGGCCTCCTGTCTTTTTTCTGAGTGCCTGGTGAGATCTGTGGAGAAGAGCCTGTGAGTGGGTGATGATACCCATGTAGCTTTGGCTTCTGGGGGTTCTGTATTCTCTTTCCAACCAACCTTTAGTCTTATAGCAATTCATCACAAGCTTCAGCTGAATTCTTTCTTGCTTGTCTGTTCCAGGTAAACAAGTGCTAGTCTTTTATCTCTCTTTGAGTTATTTTTGGGGTTGTTTGCCCTTTGATGGGTGTTAAGTACAGCTGTGATTTTGCCGATGAATGTTTGTTGTTGTGAGAGGAACAGTGGTTTTTTCCACTTTTCTACATCCTAAGCTGAAGCCTTCCCCTACTACATCTGAGAGATATAGGAAAGTTGGTTCTTAGACACAGATACATTTACTTGGTCCTCCTCTTCTTCCTCCTCCTACTCCTCCTCCCTTCCTTCTTCTTTCTTCCTTCCTTCTCCTCCTTCAGAAGTTTGAAAAGCACTTTAGTTTTTGTTTTTACAATCTACAAAGTTTTTTAAAATTTTGTTTTTACATCTATGAGCTTTTCTTTTTAAAAGTAAACCTGTTTGTAAAGATAATCCTCTTGTGCTATATGGCATCATTTGTACTTGAGAGTAAATCACTACTGTCAAATATCTCCTTAAAAACTGAGATGTGGAAGGAGGTGTTAGCTTCCAGTTTGAAAATCTCTGTTACTGTTAAAATATTTGAGGTTTGTAATAAATACAAAAACAACATAAGAGTAATAAGATTACCTTTTTAAAAAATACCTTTTGATGAATCAGTTCTGGATTCTGTATGTATTCTGTTAGCTGGCTATTTTGTACACATCTGATTTTAAAAGGAAATACGGATAAACAGTAGCATTATTCTAGAACAGCAAAAGTAGGTATGTAAGAAACATTTATGTATGGTGTATCTAAGAGTAGTTTACAGGTAGAACAGAGCAGAATGAAACATGTTTACTTATACATATGTAAATATAAGTAATACATATAGTGTTGACTTAAATCCTGAGACCTATAAATATAGAAAAGGAGAGCTTTATTTCTTACAAAGGACTACAGCCTGCAGGCTTATTAACATGACCTACAGTATAAAGTTGTTTTTTATTTTTTATTATACTTTAAGTTCTAGGGTACATGTGTACAATGTGCAGGTTTGATACATAGGTATACATGTGCCCTGTTGGTTTGCTGCACCCATCAACTCATCATTTACATTAGGTATTTCTCCTAATGCTATCCCTCCTCCAGTCCCCCACCCCCTGACAGGCACTGATGTGTGATGTTCCCTGCCCTGTGTCCAAGGGTTCTCATTGTTCACTTCCCACCTATGAGAGAGAACATATGGTGTTTGGTTTTCTGTCTTTGTGATAGTTTTCTGAGAATAATGGTTTCCAGCTGCATCCATGTCCCTGCAAAGGGCATGAACTCATCCTTTTTTTATGGCTGCATAGTATTCCATGGTGTATATGTGCCACATTTTCTTTTTATTTATTTATTTATTGTTATTATTATACTTTAAGTTCTAGGGTACATGTGCATAACGTGCAGGTTTGTTACATATGTATACTTGTGCTATGTTGGTGTGCTGTACCTATCAACTCATCAGCCCCCATCAACTCGTCATTTACATCAGGTAAAACTCAGAATGCAATCCCTCCCCCTTCCCCACTCCCCATAATAGGCCCCGGTGTGTGATGTTCCCCTTCCCCAGTCCAAGTGATCTCATTGTTCAGTTCCCACCTATGAGTGAGAACATGCGGTGTTTGACTTTCTGTTCTTGCGATAGTTTGCTGAATGTGCCACATTTTCTTAATCCAGTCTATCATTGATGAACATTTGGGTGTGTTCCAAGTCTTTACTATTGTGAATAGTGCCGCAATAAACATACGTGTGCATGTGTCTTTATAGTAGCATGATTTATAATCCTCTGAGTATACACCCAGTAAGGGATCACTGGGTCAAATGGTATTTCTGGATCTAGATCCTTGAGGAATTGCCATACTGTCTTCCACAATGGTCGAACTAATTTACACTCCCATCAACAGTATAAAAGTGTTCTTATTTCTCCACATCCTCTCCAGCATCTGTTGTTTCCTGACTTTTGAATGATTGCCATTCTAACTGGTGTCAGATGGTATCTCATTATGGTTTTGATTTGCATTTCTCTGATGACCATTGATGAGCATTTTTTTCATGTGTCTGTTGGCTACATAAATGTCTTCTTTTGAGAAGTGTCTGTTCATATCCTTTGCCCACTTTTTGATGGGGTTGTTTTTTTCTTGTGAATTTGTTTGAGATTTTTGTAGATTCTGGATATTAGCCCTTTGTTAGACTGGTAAATTGCAAAACTTTTCTCCCATTCTGTAGGTTGCCTGTTCACTCTGATGGTAGTTTCTTTTGCTGTGCAGAAGCTCTTTAGTTTAATGAGATCCCATTTGTCTATTTTGGCTTTCGTTGCTACTGCTGTTGGTGTTTTAGTCATGAAGTCCTTGCCCATGCCTATGTCCTGAATTGCCTAGGTTTTCTTCTAGGGTTTTTATAATTTTAGGTCTAACATTTAAGTCTTTAATCCATCTCGAATTAATTTTTGTAGAAGTTGTAAGGAAGGGATCCAGTTTCAACTTTCTACATATGGCTAGCCAGTTTTCCCAGCACCATTTATTAAATAGGGAATCCTTTCCCCATTTCTTGTTTTTGTCAGGTTTGTCAAAGATCAGGTGGTTGTAGATGTGTGGTGTTATTTCTGAGACCTCTGTTCTGTTCCATTGGTCTGTATATCTGTTTTGGTATCAGTACCATGCTGTTTTGGTTACTGTAGCCTTATAGTATAGTTTGAAGTCAGGTAGCATGATGCCTCCAACTTTGTTCTTTTGACTTAGGATTGTCTTGGCAATCCTAAGCAGGCTCTTTTTTGGTTGCATATGAACTTTACAGTAGCTTTTTCCAATTCTGTGAAGAGTCATTGGTAGCTTGATGGGGATGGCATTGAATCTATAAATTACCTTTTCTTCCTATCCGTGAGCATGGAATGTTCTTCCATTTGTTTGTGCCCTCTTTTATTTCGTTGAGCAGTGGTTTGTAGTTCTCCTTGAAGAGGTCCTTCACATCCCTTGTAAGTTGGATTCCTAGGTATTTTATTCTCTTTGTAGCAGTTGTGAATGGGAGTTCACTCATGATTTGGCTCTCTGTCTGTTTGTTATTGGTGTAGAGGAATGCCTGTGATTTTTGCACCTTGATTTTGTATCCTGAGACTTTGCTGAATTTGCTTATCAGCTTCAGGAGATTTTGGGCTGAGACTATGGGGTTTTCTAAATATACAATCATGTCATCTGCAAACAGGGACAATTTGACTTCCTCTTTTCCTAATTGAATACCGTTTATTTCTTTCTCTTGCCTGATTGCCCTGGCCAGAACTTCCAACACTATGTTGAATAGGAGTGGTGAGAGAGGGCATCCTTGTCTTGTGCCAGTTTTCAGAGGAAATGCTTCTAGTTTTTGTCCATTCATTATGATATTGGCTGTGGGTTTGTGATAAATAGCTCTTATTATTTTGAAATATGTTCCATGAATACCTAGTTTATTGAGAGTTTTTACCATGAAGGCTGTTGAATTTTGTCAAAGGTCTTTTCTGCATCTATTGAGATAATCATGATAATCATGTGGTTTTTGTCTTTGATTCTATTTATGTGATGGATTACATTTATTGATTTGCACATGTTGAACCAGTGTTGCATCCCAGGGATGAAGCCATCTTGATCATGGTGGATAAGCTTTTTGATGTTCTTCTGGATTCGGTTTGCCAGTATTTTATTGAGGATTTTTGCATTGATGTTCATCAAGGATATTGGTCTAAAATTCTCTTTTTTTTGTTGTGTCTCTGCCAGGCTTTGGTATCAGGATGATTCTGGCCTTGTAAAATGAATTAGGGGTGATTCTCTCTTTTTCTACTAATAGGAATAGTTTCAGAGGGAATGGTACTAGCTCCTCTTTGTACCTCTGGTAGAATTCTGCTGTGAATTCGTCAGGTCCTGGACTTTATTTGGTTGTTAGGCTGTTAATTATTGCCTCAATTTCATAGCCTGTTATTGGTCTATTCAGACATTCAGCTTCTTCCTGGTTTAGTCTTGGGAGTGTGTATGTGTCTAGCAATTTATCCACTTCTTCTATATTTTATAGTTTATTTGCCTAGAGGTATTTATAGTATTCTCTGATGGTAGTTTGTATTTCTATGGGATCGGTGGTAATATCCTCTTTATAATTTTCTTATTGTGTCTATTTGATTCTTCTCTCTTTACCAGTCTTGCTAGCGATCTATCAATTTTGTTGATCTTTTCAAAATATCAGCTCCTGGATTCATTGATTTTTTTGAAGGGTTTTTTGTGTTTCTGTCTCCTTCAGTTTTGCTCTGATCTTAGTTATTTCTTGCCTTCTGCTAGCTTTTGAATTTGTTTGCTCTTGCTTCTCTAGTTCTTTTAATTGTGATGTTAGGGTGTCAATTTTAGATCTCTCCTGCTTTCTCTTGTGGGCATTTAGTGCTGTAAATTTCCCTCTACACTCTGCTTTAAACAATGTGTCCCAGGGATTCTGGTATGTTGTGTCTTTGTTCTCACTGGTTTCAAAGAACATCTTTATTTCAGCCTTCACTTCATTATGTACCCAGTAGTCATTCAGGAGCAGTTTGTTCCGTTTCCATGTAGTTGTGTGGTTTTGAATGAGTTTCTTAATCCTGAGTTCTAATTTGATTGCATGGTGGTCTGAGAGACCGTTTGTTGTGATATCTGTTCTTTTACATTTGCTGAGGAGTGCTTTACTTCTAATTATGTGGACAATTTTAGAATCAGTGCGATGTGGTCCTGAGAAGAATGTATATTCTGTTGATTTGGGGTGGACAGTTCTGTAGATGTCTATTAGGTCTGCTTGCTGCAGAGATGAGTTCAAGTCCTGGATATCCTTGTTAACCTTCTGTCTCGTTGAGCTGTCTGATAATGACAGTGGGGTGTTAAAGTCTCCCATTACTATTGTGTGGGAGTCTGAGTCTCTTTGTAGGTCTCTAAGGACTTGCTTTATGAATCTCGGTACTCCTAGATTAGGTGCATATATATTTAGGATAGTTAGCTCTTCTTGTTGAATTGATCCCTTTACCATTAGGTAATGGCCTTCTTTCTCTCCTGATCTTTGTTGATTTGAAGTCTATTTTATCAGAAACTAGGATTGCAACCCCTGCTTTTTTCTTTTTTTTTTTGCTTTCAATTTATTTGGTAGATCTTCCTCCATCCCTTTATTTTGAGCCTGTGTGTGTCTCTGCAGGTGAGATGGATCTCCTGAATACAGCACATTGATGGGTCTTGATTCTTTATCCAATTTGCCAGTCTGTGTCTTTTAATTGGGACATTTAGTCCATTTACATTTAATATTAATATTGTTATGTGTGAATTTGATCCTGTCATTATGATGTTAGCTGGTTATTTTGCCCATTAATTGATGCAGTTTCTTCATAGCTTTGATGGTCTTTACAATTTGGTCTGTTTTTGCAGTGGCTGGTACTGGTTGTTTCTTTCCATGTTTAGTGCTTCTTTCAGGAACTCTTCTAAGACAGGCCTAGTGGTGACAAAATCTCTCAGCATTTGCTTGTCTGTAAGGGATTTTATTTCTCTTTCACTTATGAAGCTTAGTTTGGCTGGATATGAAATTCTGGGTTGAAAATTGTTTCCTTTAAGAATGTTGAGTATTGGTCCCCACTCTCTTCTGGCTTGTAGAGTTTCTGCCGAGAGATCTGCTGTTAGTTTGATGGGCTTCCCTTTGTGTGTAAACCGACCTTTCTCTCTGGCTGCCTTTAACATATTTTTTCTTCATTTCAACCTTGGTCAATCTGACAATTATGTGTCTTGGGGTTGCTCTTGTCGAGGAGTATCTTTGTGGCATTTTCTGTATTTTCTGAATTTTAATGTTAGCCTGCCTTGGTAGGTTGGGGAAGTTCTCCTGGATAATATCCTGCATAGTGTTTTCCAATTTGGTTCCATTCTCCCCATCACTTTCAGGTACACCAGTCAGATGTAGATTTGGTCTCTTCACATAGTCCCATATTTCTTGGAGGCTTTGTTCATTTATTTTTACTCTTTTTTTCTGTAAACTTCTCGCTTCATTTCATTAATTTAATCTTCAATCACTGATACCCTTTCTTCCACCTGTTCGAATCGGCTACTGAAACTTGTGCATGCATCATATAGTTCTTGTGCCATGGTCAGTTGATGGTTCAGTTCCGCCAGGTCATTGAAGGTCTTCTCTACGCTGTTTATTCTGGTGAGCCATTTGTCTAATCAGTTTTCAAGGTTTTTAGCTTCTTTGCGATGGGTTTCAACATCCTCCTTTAGGTCAGAGAAGTTTGTTATTATCTATCATCTGACGTCTTCTTCTCTCAATTCGTCAAAGTCATTCTCTGTCCAGCTTTGTTCTGTTGCTGTCAAGGAGCTGCTTTCCTTTGGTGGAGAAGAAGTGCTCTGATTTTTAGAATTTTCAGCTTTTCTTCTCTGGTTTCTCCCCATCTTTGTGGTTTTATCTACCTTTAGTCTTTGGTGATGGTGACATACAGATGGTATTGTGGTGTGGGTGTCCTTTCTGTTTGTTAGTTTTTCTTCTAACAGTCAGGACCCACAGTTGCAGGTCTGTTGGAGTTTTCTGGAGGTCCACTCCAGACTGTTTGCCTGGATATCAGCAGCGGAGGCTGCAGAACAGCAAATATTGCAGAATGGCTAATGTTGCTGCCTGATCCTTCCTCTGGAAGCTTCATCTCAGAGGGGCACCTGACCATATGAGGTGTCATTTGGCCCTTACTGGGAGGTGCCTCCCAGTTAGGCTACTCAGTGGTCAGGGACCCACTTGAGGAGGCATTGTGTCTATTCTCAGATCTCAAACTCCGTGCTAGGAGAACCACTACTCTCTTCAAAGCTGTCAGACAGGGACGTTTAAGTCTGCAGAAGTTTCTGCTGCCCTTTGTTCAGCTATGTCCTGCCCCCAGAGGTGTAGTCTATTGAGGCAGGCAGGCGTCCTTGAGCTGTGGTGGGCTCCACCCTGTTCGACCTTCCCGACCGCTTTGTTTACCTACTCAAGCCTCAGCAATGGCTGACGCCCCTCTCCCAGCCTCGCTGCCACCTTGCAGTTCGATCTCAGACTGCTGTGCTAGTGGTGAGTGAGGCTCCATCGGCGTGGTACCCTCCGAGCCAGGTGCGGGATATAATCTCCTGGTGTGCCATTTGGTAAGACTGTTGGGAAAAGCTCAGTATTAGGGTGGGAGTGTCCTGATTGTCCAGGTACCTTCTGTCACGGCTTCCCTTGGCTAGGAAAGGGAATTCCCCTACCCCTTGCACTTCCTGGGTGAGGCAATGCCCCGCCCTGCTTTGGCTCATGCTCCATGGACTGCACGCACTGACCAACAAGCCCCAGTGAGGGTAACCTGGTACCTCAGTTGGAAATGCAGAAATTGCTTGTCTTCTGCGTCGCTTACACTGCGAGCTGTAGACTGGAGCTGTTCTTATTGGGCCATCTTGGAACCTCCCTTGTGCCGTGTTTTTCAGCTCCATCAGGTCATTTAAGGTCTTCTCTGCATTGTTTATTCTAGTTAGCCATTCGTCGAACCTTTTTTGAAGGTTTTTAGCTTCCTTGCAATGGGTTCAAACATAGTCCTTTAGCTCAGAGAAGTTCGTTATTACTGAGCTTCTGAAGCCTACTCTGTCAACTCATGGAAGTCATTCTCCATCCAACTTTGTTCCATTGCTGGCGAGGAGCTGCAATTCTTCGGAGGAGAAGAGGCACTGTGGTTTTTGGAATTTTCAGCTTTTCTGCTCTGGTTTCTCCCCATCTTTGTGGTTTTATCTACCTTTGGTCTTTGATGTTGGTGACCTATAGGTGGGGTTTTGGTGTAGATGTTTTTTTTGTTGTTGATGTGGTTGCTGTTCCTTTCTGTTTGTTAGTTTTCCTTCTAACAGGTCCCTTAACTGCAAGTCTGTTGGAGTTTGCTGGAGTTCCACTCTAGACCCTGTTTGCCTGGGTATCACCAGCGGAGGCTGTAGAACAGCAAATATTGCAGAAGAGCAAATATTGCTGCCTTATCCTTCCTCTGGAAGCTTCATCCCAGACGGGCAGCTGCCTGCCTATATGAGGCGTCTGTGGGCCCCTGCTAGGAGGTGTCTCCCTGTTAGGCCACATGGGGGTCAGGTACCCACTTGAGGAGGCAGTCTGTCCGTTTTCAGAGCTCAACCGCCATGCTGGGGTAACCACTGCTCTCTTCAAAGCCGTCAGACAGGGACGTTTAAGTTTGCAGCAGTTGCTCTCTTTTGTTCAGCTATGCCCTGCCCACAGAGGTAGAGTCTATACAGGCAGTAGACTGTGCTGAGCTGTGGTGGGCTCCGCCCAGTTCGAGCTTCCAGGCCACTTTGTTTACCTCCTCAAGCTTAAGCAATGGTGGACACTGCTCCCCGAGCCAGGTTGCCACCTTGCAGTTTGATCTTAGACTGCTGCGCTAGCAAGGCTCTGTGGGCGTGGGACCCCCTGGAGCCAGGCACAGGAGAGAATCTCCTTGTCTACTGTTGCTAAGACCTTGGGAAAAGCACAGTATTTAGGCAGGAGTGTCCCGTTTTTCCAGGTAAAGTCTGTCCTGGCTTCCCTTGGCTAGGAAAAGGAAATCCTCCAACCCCTTGCACTTCCCAGGTGAGGTGACACCCCACCCTGCTTCAGCTTACCCTTCCTGGGCTGCACCCACTGTCCAACCAGTCCCAGTGAGAAAAACCAGGTACCTCAGTTGGAAATGTAGAAATCACCCATCTTCTGTGTCGATCACATTGGGAGTTGCAGACCAGAGCCGTTCCTATTTGGCCATCTTGGAATGGATCAATATAAAGTTTTGATAGTTGATTTAGGGTTTGAAGTTTGTTAATACTTCAGTGAAGAGTTTAGTGGGGAAAATGATGTTTCAAAGCATATGATTAAAATAGTTAGGAAATTTCAAGTGTAAGAGTGATAGGACCATCAAGAGAATTAATATTAAGCTTTTCAAGTGGCATAAGTAAAAAGGTGGCTGGGGCAGGGCATGGTGGCTCATGCCCATAATCCCAGCACTTCGGGGGGCCAAGGCAGGCAGATTACCTGATGTCAGGAGTTTGAGACCAGTCTGACCAACGTGGCAAAACCCCGTCTCTACTAAAAGTACAAAAAACCAAAAAAAAAAAAAAAAAAAAAAAAAAGAATTAGCCAGGCATGGTGGCATGTGCCTGTAATCCCAGCTACTCGGGAGACTGAGGCAAGAGAATTGCCTGAACCTGAGAGGCGGAGTGAGCCGAGATCAGTGAGCCAAGTTTGAGCCACTGCACTCCAGCCTAGGTGACAGAGTGAGGCTCCGTCTCAAAGAAAAACGGTGACTGGGTGTGGTGGCTCATGTGTATAATCCCAGCATTTTGGGAGGCCGAGAGGAGAGGATTGCTTGAGCTCGGGGCTCGAGACCAGTCTGGGCAACATGGTGAAACCTCATCTCTACAAAAAATACAAAAATTAGTCGGTTGTCATGGCATGTGCCTTTAGTCCCAGCTACTTGGGAGGCTGAGGTGGAAGAATTGATTGAGCCCAAGAGGTTGAGGCTGCAGTGAGCTGTGATCATGCTGCGCTCTCTAGACTGGGTGACACAGTAAGATCCTGTGTCGGCAAAAGCAAAAAGGAAAAAGAAAGGTATGATAAATAGTTTCATGATGTGGTATTCTAGATGTTTCAAAACTCAAACTTTTACTCTTTAGTATTCTCTGTTCATATAGGTGTCATGGAGCTTATTTGCAGAAAAATGTTTGAGTTTTTGTGTTTTTTGTTTTTGTTTTTTTTTTGAGACAGAGTCTCACTTTGTTGCCCAAGCTAGGATCTTTGCTCACTGCAACCTCCGCCTCCCAGGTTCAAGCGATTCTCCTGTCTCAGCCTCCCGAGTAGCTGAGATTATGGGTGCCCACCACCATGCCTGGTTAATTTTTATATTTTTAGTAGAGGCAGAGTTTCACCATGTTGGTCAGGCTGGCCTCGAACTCCTGACCTCAGGTGATCTGCCCAGCTTTGCCTCCCAAAGGGCTGGGATTATAGGTGTGAGCCACGCGCCTGGCCGAGTTTTCTGTTTTATAAGAGCATAGCCTGTGTAATAGCTTGAAAACAGTCCATTTGTGACCTAGGATCTAATCAATGTTGACTTCTGTTTTCCTTTAAATTAGTTTTATTGTTCAGAGGTAATTTGAAAATGGTTAGCTACTGGCTGATTTTGTCTTTTTAAGCTTTAAAGCTTTTAAGCTGTTTAAGTTTTCTACATTGAGTATCAATTCATATGTGAGATTTTAGTCTTTATATTCTCCTGTATATAAGAAACACTGCATTGAGCATTTAGGGTTAATTTACTTTAGCTAGTGGTGTTCTATTCCTTGATAATTAAATTTCTTGGAGATCATGGAATTGAAATAATATCTTAGAGGTAGTTTTATCACTTGGTTAAGAATTTTAGCTTAAGGCCGGGCGCTGTGACTCACGCCTGTAATCCCAGCATTTTGGGAGGCTGAGGTGGGTGGATCATGAGGTCAAGAGTTCGAGACCATCCTGGCTAACACGGTGAAACCCCATCTCTGCTAAAAATACAAAAACAAAACAATTAGCCAGGTGTGGTGGTGAGTGCCTGTGGTCCCAGCTACTCGGGAGGCTGAGGCAGGAGAATGGTATGAACCCCGGAGGCAGAGCTTGCAGTGAGCCGAGATCACACCACTGCCCTCCAGCCTGGGTGACAGATCTAGACTCCGTCTCAAAAAATAAAAAATAAAAAAAGAATTTTAGCTTAATAGATGCACAGATAGGTTGCCTCTTTTGTGTTACCAGCTGTGTATTTGGATTATTTGACCTCTTTAAATCTGTTTGCACATCAGTAAAATAGAGTCAATATTATTGTGCCTCATGGGGGTGTTGTAAGGATTGAATGGGCAATACATGTGTTTGATATAGTCCTTGGCAAATAATGTTCAACAAATGTTAGCTATTATTAAGTCAGTTAAGTATAGAGGATTCCGAGTTTACACCAAGGTTGTGGTCTAGGTTTGATATTATTCAGGTTTGAAACTTCATTTAATATGAGCTTTTTCATTGTCCCCTCTGCTTTTAACAGAACATAGGTGGGAAGAAGAGGGTTCAGAGTCTCTTTCATTCCAGTTCTGTGCTTTTTTAGCCAGACTAGCAAGTGGGTTTTGCTTTTTTTTTTTTTTCCCCCCAGAGATAGGATCTCACTTTGTCACCCAGGCTGGAATGCAATAGCATGACCATTGTTCATTGCTGCTTTATTTTCTGGGCTCAAATAATCCTGCCTCAGCCTCCCAGATAGGCAGGACGACAGGCATGTGCCACTGCACCTAATTTTTTTTATTTTTAATAGAGATGAGGTCTTACTGTATTGCCCAGGCTGTTCTTGAACTCCTGAGCTCAAGCGATCTTCCCACCTTGACTCCCAAAGTTCTAGGATTACAGGCATCAACCACTGTGCCCAGCTCTTAATAGATTTTAAGAGATAGACTCTATTGTAAGTTTAAAATCTTTGAATCTTCTCCCATAGAAACACATATGCAAATTTTTTTGCACTATTGTGGTGAGGGACAGTTCATGGTGCTGCCTTTCAAGCCTACTTATAGACTCCCTGTTCTGGAGAAAGAATTCATTTCAGCATAAACAGAGGGAGTATGGGGCTGGTTTAGACAGTCTTGGAGCCCCCAAATAAGACAAGAAAAGCACCTGTACTTGTTAGGTTTCTGTATTAGTCCATTTTCATACCGTTATGAAGAAATGCTCAAGACTGGGTAACTTATAAAGAAAAAGATGTTTAATGGACTCACAGTTCCACATGGCTGGGGAGGCCTCACAATCATGGCAGAAGGTGAAGGAGGAGCAAAGGTATGTCTTACATGGCGGCAGGCAAGAGAGTGTGTGCAGGGGAACTGCCCTTTATAAAACCATCCGATCTTGTGAGACTTACTCACTTTCATAAGAATAGTGCAGGAAAACCTGCCCCGTTGATTCATTTACCTGCCACTAGGTCCCTCCCATGACATGTGAGGATTATGGGAGCTACAATTCAAGATGAGATTTGAGTGGGGACACAGCCAAACCATATCAGTTTCTTTTTATTCTAATGCCTGTATACCATCAATAATTTCTTGTATTACTTGATTCTAGTAGTCGTGATTGTTAGCAACCATGTTCTAGAAATTTTCAATGTCTTATCACTGCCTAATGCCACTTCTGAGAGTAGGATATTACTTCTGTGAGCAAAACAGTTTATTTTGATACAGTACTACTAGAGTGTAATAGAGGTACCAACAAGTAATGTTTATCAGTTGCTTTCTGTGTGCCTATGCATTCCCAGCTAAGCACTTTACCTGCATTATTTTATTTGTATAAAAGCATGTTCCACTATTACCCCATTTAGCAAATGGAAAATCTCAGGCTTAATACTTTGCCCAAAGTCACACAACTTTAAGTGGGAGAGTCTGGATTCAAACCCAAGTGTGTAAATTTGTGTTCTCATATCTGCTATGTGGAGTTGCCAGAGTTAAAGACATTTAGTGCTGTGCTTTAGTTAACTTGTGTCTCCACATCTTAGCCCTTTGAAATAATGAAATACTTTGTCTTTTCCTGTCACGCCAAATGGTAGTTGTAATTAATATCTCTGGTATTGATTTGGCGTGTGAAATAAACTTTATAAGATCAAATAAGCTTATTTTCTGAAATTTATTATCATACTTTAGGGAAGAACTTTTCTATTAAAATTGTGCTGCAACTTGACTGTAGAAGTCATTAAACCAAAAACTACTTGCTTATTTGAAGTTCAGTTTTCCAGTAGGCTTTGATCTGAAAGAGCCAGGATGGCAAGTAGTAGAGAGCTTTTATTTATGTATTCTGATGAGGAAATACATTACTTAGGCGGATTTATTATGAATAAATATCCATGATACCATAAATACTTTATCATAAACTGAGGCTGATTACAATTTAAGCCACATAGCTTAAATCAATGTATAGTGTTTTTTTAAAAAAAATCTATATTTCTGTTCTTTGTTTGGTTTAAAATAGCTATGTTCAAGCTGATTTAAACAGTCTGCTTTCTAATCTGTTCCTGCACACAAGACCACCTTTGGTTCTGAATGCCAATAGAAGTTCTTCTTCCCCTGATGATTTCCCCCCCCCAGACCTTTTCTGATTCTGGCTAAGGTACAGCCCTCCTGGGGGTCTTCTGTCTCTTCCAGAGCTCCTCAGCTTTTCCTTGCCCTTCCCTCAAGCATCTGAAAGGAACTTGATATTCACATGATGATTGTATTGCTTCAGATTGTTTTGAATTTGACTGATTTTGCATTTGCAGTAGTTTGGACAGCTTAGGTAAGGGAAGATTTGTGCTCTCTTGGAGATGAGAATCTAGGTAGTTAAGTAAGTGCTGGGATATGGAGTTTATGTCTTAGAGAGCTTTGAAGTGTTTTAAAATAATCATTCATATTCATGGTCAGTGTACAATAAAATGAGTTTTATTGTCTCCTTATTCAGAAATAGAAAAGTTGGTAAAATGAAGTAAATAAAATCTATTGAGAATGATATTTAACCTGCATTATAGCTTCATTTAAAGTAAAACTAGACAAAAGTAGACTTTGAGATTTTCATTTGATCAGTTTTGTACACTGTGCATTTGTTTGTACTAACTATAGATACAGATAGAGGAAGGTGGACTAGTTTTAACATAGTTCCATTTGTATTTGAAAGCAATGTTTTAGAAATAGTTTTTGAGTAGGACTTCTCAATTTTTAAAACATATTCAGTATCTTCTAATAGATTTCCTAACTAGAAATTATAATTAGGCAGTTTTAGCTTCTAGAATGTGTCTATGAATTCGGAACCAAGGGAGTGGACATAGCTGTTGTGAAGCCTGTAGACATTATTCAACCCCTTTTTAGAGCACATATTTTATATATTTATAATGTAAAACATTTTAATAGTCTGGTTTCTTGGCACACAAAATAGAAGTAAAAACTCTAAGTGAAACAAACACAATATTAAGTTATATTCTTCATTCCTTGCCAGAGGGACAGGGAAATAGAAATATACTTTAGAAGTGTCTGTTTCAAAATAGTAAAAGAAAAATGATTATTAGAAGTGATGCTTTGTATAGTGACCCTAGAGAGATGAGTCATACATAGGATTTCTATTCGATATTATAAAAATAGCATTTTAAATTGTAGATTTTGATGTTGGTTATTTTTCATTAATAATTTTTCTCAGCTGTATGGTCATTAATACCAACTTTGGTGTAATATAGTACTGATACAATTACTATAAGATGTGGAACCATTTAATTTAAATCTGACTGACATAGAAAACATTATTAATGAACCATTAAAATTTACTCTTTTGTACCTTGGGGAAATGGCTGATTCTAGAGCAGGGGTCTCCAACCCCTGGGCTGCAGGCTTGTACTGGTCCGTGGCCTGTTAGGAACCAGGCCACATAGCAGGAAGTGAGCAGCAGCTAGCTAGCCTTACCACCTGGTCTCCGCCTCCTGTCAGATCAGCAGTGGCATTAGATTCTCATAGGAGCACAAACCCTATTGTGAACTGTGTGTACAAGGGATCTAGGTTGCAGGCTCCTTATGAGAATCTAATGCTGATGATCTGAGACAGTTTCATCCTGAAACCATCCCACCCCACCGTACATAGAAAAATTGTTTTCCACGAAACAGATCCCTGGTGCCAAAAAGGCTGGGGACCACTGCTTTACTGTATTCATATTAACTCATTGCCATGTTTGTACACTGGTTATAGAAATGTAAAAAACTTAAAATAGTCAAGACAACTTTGAAAAAGAACAATAAAGTTGATGGACTAACACTATCTAATTAGAAGTCTTACTAGAAAACTTCAAAATCAAAATAGTATAATATTGACGAAAAGGTAGACAAATAGAAGAGTGGGAGAGAATGGCGAGCCCAGAAATAAACCCACCCATAGACAAACTACTAATTTTGAGAAAGGTACAAAGGGAATGCAATGCAGAAAGGACAGTCTTTTTAAGAAATGATGTTAGAACAATTGGATAACCAAAAAAGAACTTCATACTTGATACGATATTTTAAAAAATTAGCTCAAAAAAGAACATAGACTTGAATGTAAAACTGAAAATAGAAAACTAGAAAAAAACAGGAAAAAAAATCCTTACATCCTTGGCTTGGCAGCTTTCTCAGAAATAACAGTAAAATCAAGATATATAAAAGAACAAGTGTGAATACACTGGAGTTCATAAAAAGGCAAAACTCCTCTTCAAAGAAACTTTCTTCTTCCTCCTCCCCCCTCCTTCCCCTCCTTCCCCTCCTCCTGTTTCTCCCGCTTCCCCCCTCCTCCCATTTCTCCCTCTTCCCCTCCTCCCATTCCTCCCTCTTCCCCCCTCCTTCCCCCTCCCATTCCTCCCTCTTGCCCCCTCCCATTCCTCCCTCTTGCCCCCTCCTTCCCCTCCTCCCATTCCTCCCTCTTCCCCCCTTGTCCTCCTCCTCTTCCTCCCTCCTCCTCTTCCTCCCTCCTCCTCTTCCTCCCTCCTCCCCTCCTCCTCTTCCTCTTCCTCCCTCCTCTTCCTCCCTCCTCCCGCTCCTCTCCTCCTCCCCTTCCCTCTCCCCCTACCTCCTCCCCCTCCTCCCTCCTCCCCTTCCTCCCTCCTCCCTCCTCCCCTTCCTCCCTCCTCCCCTTCCTCCCTCCTCCCCTCTCCCCCTACCTCCTCCCCCTCCTTCCTCCTCTTCTTCCTCCCTCCTCCCCCTCCTCCTCCAATACTACTACTACTTCTTCTTCTTCCTCTTCCTCCTCTTTCTCCTCTTCCTCTCCCCCCCCCCCTTTTTTTTAATGAAGATGGGTGTCTGCTATGTTGCCCAGGCTGGTGTCAAACTCCTGGCCTCAAGCAATCCTCTTGCCTCAGGGCCTGAATAGCTGAGATTACAGGTGTGAGCCATTACTCCAGCTCCCAAAAGACACTCTTAAAAGAATGAAAAGACAAGCAACAGACTGCTTTGTCAAGCGTATATCTGAAAGAGGACTTGTACTTCTAGAATATAGTATTAAAAACTGTCACAACTCAATGATAAGGGAAAAAGCAATCTAATTACAACATCAGAAAAAGATTTTAATTAGTTCATGAAAGAAGATCTGTATGTGACAAAAAGCACATAAAAAGATGCTCAACAATATTACTTATTAGGAAGATGCAAATTAAAACCACGTAAGATATCACTATACATCTATTAGAATAGCTAGAATTAAGAAGACCATAACAAGTGTTAGTGAGATGTGGAGAAGCTGAAATACTCATGTACTGCCAGTGGGGTTGAAAAATAGAACAACCAGGCCGGGCACGGTGGCTCACACCGGTAATCCCAGCACTTTGGGAGGCTGAGGTGGGCAGATCACTTGAGGTTAGGAGTTCGAGACCAGCCTGACCAGCATGGAGAAACCCTAAAAATACAAAATTAGCTGGGCATGGTGGCCCATGCCTGTAATCGCAGCTACTCGGGAGGCTGAGACAGGAGAATCGCTTGAACCTGGGAGGCGGTTGCGGTGAGCTGAGATCACGCCATTGCACTCCAGCCTGGGCAACAAGAGTGAAACTCCATCTCAAAAAAAAAAAAAAGAAGAAAAATAGAACAACCTGTTTGTAAAACAGTTTGGCTGTTTCTTAAAAAGTTATACCTATACCTATGATATGTTCCAGCCTTTCCCACTTGTAGGTATTTACCTAAGAGAAGAAGGAAATATATGTTCATGGGAAGACTTGTACATGACTATTAATAATAGCTTTATTATCAATAATAACAATAATAACTTTATTTGTAATAAAAAACTAGAAACAACCTAAATGTCCAACAGTGAATGAATAAACTGTGGTATATTTACACAATGGAATACTACTGAACAATGAAAAGGAATGAACTTTCGATACATGCCACAAAACTGGGTGAATCTCAGAATAGTGGTACTGAGTAAAATGAGCCAGACAAGAAAAAAAGACTATATAATATATGATTCCATTTATATAAAACTCTAAAATAGTCAAACTATGGTAACAGAAAAGCAGTGGGTAGGGTTGGGCTACCAAGGGTTTCAAGGAACTTTGGGGATATGCTCACCGTAGTGATTGGGGAATCAGGTATATAAACGTGTCAAAACTTATTAAAGCGATATTTTAAACATTTACAATTCATTGTATGTTGATTATAATTCTAAATGCTGTTTAATAAAAGAAGAAAATGAATGAGTTTTTTTGTCGAGAGGGATTGTGGTGCAGTTGGAAATTGAAAGGACACAGTGAGGTTAGAATAACGATATCTAATGTTAGTATGACGAGTTCACACAAGTTATTACCATATTGTTAACTTGAGGCCTCAGGTGGTTGCCACTTTTTTTTTTGTTTATGCTTTTAAGGTTTGAATGTCATTCTGCAGGTGAGTGTAAAGATAATGAGAAAAATGACGTTTTCCCCCTTTTTTCTTTCTAACCCCGTTTTTTCTTTCTTTCTTTCTTTTTTTTTTTTTTTTTAAAAGGAGTGACAGTTCATTTAGATTCTTTGTATTCTTCTTCGTCTATATTTGTCAGTTTGCTGTACATGTACTCCAAGCTGCAGGATTTCATAATTGGGGCAATTGGTAAGTAGTTTTTTTGTTTTGTTTTTTTGTTTTGTGTTTTTTTTTTTTTTTTTTTTTTTACTAGTTTTCAGCTTTAATATTGTATTATAATTTTTGGCTTCCTAACCTAGTTAACACAGAAAAACCAGATTAGAAAAAATAAAAGCAAAAATTGTTTTAAAAATGCAATTTAAAAATGTCATAAGGCATAAACTTTGGACAAACCTGTCTCTTTGAAGATTATGTTCCCATCTTTAAAAACAGCACATTTTATCTAGTTTAAATAAATATATGTATGTAAGGGGCACTAAGAGGAAGACTGCAGAAGAGACTGAGGTGGTCAGAGAGATAGAGGGACCAAGGAATGTGGAAGGGGCAGGAAAGAATTTCAGGGATTTTAAGGAAAAGGATACCTATTATGTGTAAAGCCCTATTTTAGGTGTACAAACAGATATATTTTTATATATGAGTATACATGGACACTTGTCTTTGAAAGGTAGAATCACTGCACATAACGTATATACATACATCTTTAAACAATCGAATCATTCTCATGGCTCATTCAGTGGGGGACCCTCAGAAATGGAGACTATCTGGACCCAGACTAGGAGGTAATAGCAGATTTAGGTCTCTCTTTACACTCTGATGCAAACATTCCTTGAGTGAAATGGTGGGTGGAAGAGTACACATCTCTAAAAGTATCTGTTCCTCTCTTCTTTCTTTTATACTGAGTTGCATTCAGCTGTATTCTTACATGCCAGAAGCATATGTGATGCAACTTTGTTCCACTGTGTACATAAACCAAAATTGAAATTAGCGTTTAATTAGAGTGTGTTGAGGACTTAAATTTAGTATGCTGCTACTGAAGTGGAGTAGTGATTGGCAGTCAGACAACTCTTGGCAGTTCTGCAGAGCTCCTAATGGTCATAAATATATGCAGAGAATTTATATAGATATTTTAAATCAGTTCTCAGAAAAAGTAGTTTTTATTATTATTTTAAATAGTATCTAGTTTTTGGTATTTTAGGGAAAGGAAGTGTTTTAAATGTTTAATTAAAAATATACTGCTTACTTTAACAGTACAAGGTTTTTTTTATTCTTGCGAAATTGAGGTAATTTCTTTTGCTTTTTAGCACAGACATAGGGAAAATGCTAAAATTGAGCATAACAGCATGTATGTGACTAAATAGCATACAAAGAGTCTGCTAATGAGGGTGCATATAGAATTGACCTGTTTTAAGATAGACCCACATGTAATTCAGATTTTTTAGGTTAAACTTTTTACTTTTAGGTAATTGTAGATTCACATACAATCGTAAGAAATAAAGCAGAGATCTCAGGTACCCTTTATCTAGTTTCTCCCAATGGTACTAATCTTGCAGAACTATAGTAAAATATAAAAACCAAGATCTTGACGTTGATAGTAAAGATACAGCACATTTTCATCACCAGAGGATTCCTCATGTTGCTTTTTCATAGCCACACTCAAAACCTCCCTTTTCCCCCTCACTCCTTAACCCCTGGCAATCCCTAATGTGTTCTTCATTTCTGTTGTTTTGTCATTTCAAGAAGGTTATAGATGTGGAATCATAGTCTATAGCCTTTGGCTTTTTTCACTCAGTGTTATTTTCTGGAGATTTATCCAGGTTGTTATGTGTATCTGTAGTTTATTCCAATTGGTTGGTTGATTGAGACAGAGTCTCACCCTGTCACCCAGGCTGTAGTGCAGTGGGGTGATCTCAGCTCACTGCCTCCACCTCCTCGGTTCAAGTGATTCTCATGCCTCAGCCTCCCAGTTACTAGCTGGGATTACAGGCACCTCCCACCCAGCCCAGCTAAGTTTTCTGTTTTTAGTAGAGACAGGGTTTCACCATGTGGCCAGTTAGGTCTTGAACTCCTGGCCTCATGTGATCTGCCCGCCTCAGCCATCCAAAATGCTGGGATTACAAGCATGACCTACCATGTCTGGGCTCCTTTTTATTTTTGAGTAGTGTTCTATGATACAGATGTATCACAGGCTATTTAACGGTTCACCAGTTGAAGGACATCAGTATTGTGTCCAGTTTTGGACTATTACAAATAAAGCTGCCACAAAATTTGTGAATAGATTTTTGTGTGAACATAATTTTCATTTCTCTGGGATAAATGCCAAGAGTGTAATTATTGGGTTATATGGACGTTGTATGTTTAGTTTTTTAAAGAAACAAACTGTTTTCTAGAGTGGCTGTACTATTTTACACTCCCACCAACAAGTATGAGCAATTTAGTCTCCACTTCCTCACCAGCATTTGGTGGTTATAACTTTTTCTTTTAACCATCCTAATAGGTGATATCTCATTGTGGTTTTGAACATCTTTTCATGTGCTTATTTGTTGTCTTTATGTCCTCTTGCTAAAATGTCTTTTCATGTCTTTTATCCATTTTCTTAATAATTTTTTTGTTCTGTTGAGCTTTGAAAGTTATGTATATTCTAGATGTGAATCCGTTGTTGGATATATGGTTTATAAATATCTTCTTCCATAATTCAGCAGAATTGAAAATAAACATTTTAAAAAATGTAGTAGTAGGCCAGGCGCGGTGGCTCACGCCTGTAATCCCAGTGCTTTGGGAGGCCAAGTCAGGTGGATCATGAGGTCAGGAGTTCGAGACCAGTCTGACCAACTTGGTGAAACCCCATCTCTACTAAAAATACAAAAAGTAGCCAGGCGTGGTGGCGCACACCTGTAATCCCAGCAAATCAGGAGGCTAAGGCAGGAGAATCGCTTGAACCCAGGAGGCAGAGGTTACAGTGAGCCGAGATCATGCCACTACACTCTAGCTTAGGCGACAGAGCGAGACTTTGTCTCAAACAAAAAAAGTAATAAACTTAAAACTCGTAAGCTTAAAAAATGTACAGCTTAAAAAATGTACAGTCTGGAATTAAACACTTGAGCCTCTGGAGTTTGGTTTGCTTTCGAATTCAGACTATGCCATTTATAAGCTGTGTGACCTCAGGCAAGTTACTGAATATCTCAGTTCCTCATTTGTAAAATTAGGGATTTAAAACAGCATCTGTCCTATTGGGTGGGTTGTGAGAGTTAAATGCGCTAATACACATAAAGAACTTGAACATTGCTTGACTGGTAAGTGTTGAATATGTGTTAGATATTATGCTATTTTTAAAAAGTTTACATTAACTTTTGCCTAATTACACTTTTTATTACTTTGTAGTGGTTGGATTTCATCCCTTACTGGTCTCAACCAAAATATTCCTGTTGGAATCATGATGATAATCATAGCAGCACTTTTCACAGCGTCAGCAGTCATCTCACTAGTTATGTTCAAAAAAGTAAGTGAAATTTTATGTCTAAATTTTTATAGTGAACCTGGTGTAAAGTTTTCATTTTCCCATTTTGCTGTAATTTGGTGTAACCTGAAGCCATTTTATCGTTATTGTACAAGCTTGCTTTCTGAGGATTACTTTTTACAATTAAAAGTTATACATAGGTACATTTTAGAAAATTGCATCACTTTTTAAACTTCAGTAAAAAGGGAGTATTTTAAAATCATTTTAACTGAAAGCTTTCATGAGTTAAAGAGTCAGCCTCATTTTTAAAATTTGGATTTTTTAATATATGCTAAATTTCTTTTTTTAATATGAAGCATATTAGCCTGATTAATGAATAGAAGCAAAACTGTTATATGGTGTGTACTTTTTATTCATATATACCTCTTAGGTTTTGTTTTTTTGGTTTTTTAAAATTTTTTATGATAAATTCAGAGGAAACATGTGCAAGTTTGTTACATGGTTATGTTGCATAATGCTGGGGTTTGGGCTTCTATTGAACCCATCACCCAAATAGTGAACATAGTACCTGATAGTTTTTCAAGCTTTGCTCTTCTCCCTCCCTTTTGGAGTCCCCAGTGTCTGTTGTATCCATCTTTATGTCTGTGTGAACCCTTTGTTTAGCTCCCGCTTCTGAGTGAGAACATGCAGTATTTGATTTTCTGTTTATGTGTTAATTCACTTAGGATAATGGCCTCCAGCTGCATCTATGTTGCTATGAAGGACATAATTTCATTTTTTTTATGTGGTATAGTATTTCATGGTGTATATGTATCACATTTTCTTTATTCAGTCTACTATTGATGGATACTTTGGTTGATTCTATGACTTTGCTATTGTGAATAGTGCTGCAATAAGCATATGAGTGCAGGTGTCTTTTTGATAAAAGGATTTCTTTTCCTTTGGTTAGATACCCAGTAGGGGAATTGCTGGGTTGAGTGGAAGTTCTATTTTTACTTCTTTGAGAAATCTCCATACTGTTTTCCATAGAAGTTGAAGAAATGTACATTCCCATCAATGGTATATAAGCATTCCATTTTCTCTGCATCCTTGCCAACATCTGCTATTTTTTGACTTTTTAATAATAGCCATTTTGACTGGTGTGAAATGGTAATTATTGTGGTTTTGATTTGCATTTCTCTGATTGGTGATGTTGAGATTTCTTATGTTTGTTGGCTGTTTGTATGTCTTCATTCAAGAATTGTCTGTTGATGTCCTTTGCCTACTTTTTAATGGGGTTGTTTTTTTTCTTGTTGATTTAAGTCCTTTATAAATTCTGATTGTTAGTCCTTTGTCAGATGCATAGTTTGCACATATTTTCTCCCATTCTTTAGATTGTCTGTTTACTCTGTTTATTCTCGCTCTTTCTGTCTTTCTTTCTGTCTTTCCTCCGTCTCTCTGTCTTCCTGTCTTTCTTTCGTGAAAGAGAGTCTCACTCTATCGCCCAGGCTGGAGTGCAGTGGCACAATCTCAGCTCATTGCAATCTCCACCTCCCAGGTTCACACAGTTTTCCTGTCTCAGCCTCTTGAGTAGCTGGGATTACAGGCATGCACTAGCATGCTCAGCTGATTTTTGTATTTTTAGTAGAGATGGAGTTTGACCATGTTGGCCAGCCTGGCCTCAAACTACAGACCTCACATGATCAGCCCTCACAAAGTACTGGGATTACAGGCGTGAGCCACCGTGCCCAGCCTGTTTAGTGTTTCTTTTGCTGTGCAGAAGCTCTTTAAGTCCCATTTGTCAATTTTTGTTTGTGTTCCATTTGCTATTGAGGTCTTAGTAGTAAATTCTTTGTCTAGGCCAATGTCTAGAAGAGTATTTCCTAGATTTTCTAGGATTTTTGTAGTTTGAGGTTTTACATTTAAGTCTTCAATCCATCTTGAGTTAATTTTTGTATACGGTGAGAAGCAGGGGTTGGTTTTATTCTTCTGCATGTGGCTAGCCAGTTTACCCAGCACCGTTTATTGAATAGGGTGTCCTTTCCCCATTGTTCATTATTGTTAGCTTTGTTAAAGATCAGTTAGTTGTAGGTGTGTGGCATTATTCTGGGTTCTCTGTTCCATTGGTCTGTCTGTTTTTGTACTGGTTACCATGCTGTTTGGTTACCATAGTCTTTTTCCTTTTTTGAGACAGAATCTTGCTCTGATGCCCAGGCTGGAGTGCAGTGGCACAATCTGGGCTCACTGCACCCTCCACCTCCCCAGGTTCAAGCGATTCTCATGCCTCAGGCAGCCAAGTAGTTGGGACTACAAGTGTGAGCCACCACGTCTGGCTAAGTTTGTATTTTTAGTAGAGATGGGATTTCACCATGTTGGCCAGGTTGGTCTCTAACTCCTGGCCTGAAGGGATTCGCCCGCCTCAGCCTCCCAAAGTGCTGGGATTACAGGTGTGAGCCACTGTGCACTATAGTTTGAAGTCAGGCAATATGATGCCTCTGGCTTTGTTCTTTTTGCTTAGGATTGCTTTAGCTCTTCAGGCTCTTTTTGGTTCCATATGAATTTTAGAATTGTATTTTCTACTTCTGTGAAAAATGATGTTGATAATTTGATAGGAATTGTATTGGATCTATATATTGCTTTGGGCAGTATGATCATTGTAACAATATTGATTCTTCTAATCCATGAATGTGAATGTTTTTACATTTCTTTGTGTCATGTATGATTTCTTTCATCAGTGCTTTGCAGTTCTTCTTAGGGAGTTCTTTCACCTCCTTAGTTAAATGTAATCTAGATGTGTGTAGGGGTGTGTGTGTTTGTCTGTTGTAAATGGGATTGAGTTCTTGAGTTGGTTCCCAGCTTGAACGTTGTTGGTATTTAGAAATGCTACTGATATTTGTATGTACTTTTGTGATGCTACTGATTTTGTATCTTGAAACTTTTTTTTGGTTTTTTGAGACAGAATCTCACTCTGTTGCCCAGGCTGGAGTGTAGTGGTGTGATGTTGGCTCACTGCAGCCTCTGCCTCCTGGGTTCAAGCAGTTCTCACGTTTTAGCCTCCTGAGTAGCTGGGATTACAGGTGTGGCACCCGGCTAATTTTTTTGTATTTGTTATAGAGATGATTTTGCCATGTTGGCCAGTCTGGTCTCTAACTCCTGACCTGAAGTGATCCACTTGCCTTGGCTTCCCAAAGTTTGGGAGTACAGGTGTGAGCCACCGCACCCGGCCTATATCTTGAAACTTTACTCAAGTTATTTATCAGGTTTAGGAGTCATTTGGAGGAATCGTTAGGATTTGTAACTGCCCAGTTGTTTTAGCTACACTTCTTCCTGGAGAATTCCCAAGTCTATTTTCACATCCTTAAAGAAAAAAATCATTAGTGTTTTTATTTGTTTATTTAAAGTTTTGTTTTGTCTTGCATATATATAATTTTGATATATTTTATACGTATTCAAACATGATATTGAGACCTTGGGAATAACACCTATGTTTTAAATGATAAAGACTTTTTGATAGTTCTCACTTTAAAGAAAATAAGTACTTATAATTTTTTTACTATTTTATTTCTTGAGGATATGTATGAGAAATGCATAGAAATAATTTTACCTTATATTTAAAACCACTTTGTACTCTTTCAGTACTTTACTCAGATATTTGCCTTTTATCCTTCTCAAAACCCTATGAAGGTTAAACCGTGTCTGTTCTTCCATATTTTCTCCATCTGAAATTTTTAACTTCTCTTCTGCACCAAACACACATACCATTGACACTCAGCTTTCTAATGTTACTAAATCCCTTTTCCAGTTTTCCTCCTCCTTAACCTCTGTAGCTTTCTATACCACAGGTGGCTCCTCTGCTAAGACTTTGCAATGATGTTCTAATTCTCCTGCCTCTGTGGCTATTCTTTCTCATCCATGTCTTTATCCAGTTCATAATAAGGTCTTAAATGTAATCGGCTCTTTGTGCTGTGCAGTCATTTTCTTTGGGAATTTCATCTTCCCTTATTTTTTTCAGTTTCTTCTCTACCTAGGTGACCTAGAATCTTGGAATTGGAAAAGATAATGCTTTGCATAAACCTTTAGTTGCATCTTCAGTTTGTCATTTTCATCTCCAGTTGTTGATTGATGTCATCTTTTCACAGTAATGCATCATAAACTCTTCAGTTTCTTAGTGCTAGATGTTCCTTTTGAATGTTCTGATTAATATTCAAGAAGCATTTATTAAGACCATATATTGTATAGATTCAGTTATTATGAAATATCTAAAATGGGCAAATATATAGAGACAGAAAATATATTACAGCTTGACTGTGGCTTATGGGTGGGGTGGGGAGTGGGGGTAATGAAAGTATTCTAAAATTAGGTTGTGTAGATGTTATAGTCACAACTCTATGACTATACTAAAAATCATTGAATTATACACTTTAAAGGGTAAATTGCATAGTATACAAATTTTATCTTACTGAAGCTTTTTTTTTTTTGAAGAAACATTTATTGAATACCTACTATGAATGAGATGGCAATAAGCACTTTATGTAATTCCATTGAACATTTTTGTCAGTGCTGTGATTGCTTCTGTCAGTGCTTCCATTACCTTTTTTTTTTTTTTTTTTTTTTTGAAGCAGAATCTTGCTCTGTTGCCAGGCTGGAGTGCAATGGCGTGATCTCGGCTCACTGCAGCCTCTGCCTCCCAGGTTCAAGCAATTCTCCTGACTCAGCCTCCCAAGTAGCTGGGATTACAGGCATGCACCACCACACTTAGCTTTTTTTTTTTTTTTTTTTTTGAGATGGAGTCTTGCTCTGTCACCAGGCTGAAGTGCAGTGGCACGATCTCTGCTCACTGCAACCTCCAACTCCCTGGTTCAAGCAATTCTCCTGCCTCAGCCTCCTGAGTAGCTGGAATTACAGGCGTGCGCCACCATGCCCAGCTAATTTTTGTATTTTTAGTTGAGACAGGGTTTTACCATGTTGGCCCAGATGGTCTTGATCTCCTGTCCTCGTGATCCACCTACTGGGATTATAGGCATGAGCCACCATGCCCAGCTGCTTCCATTACTTTTTAATTCACTTTCTTAGATCCCTTTTTAGTATCTTTTCCATCTTTCTCTTCTTTTCCATTTCCAACCTCAGCTAATCCAGAAATTTGTTTTTACAGGTTACTTACATTCCCTCATCCTTCTCGCAGTCCATTTAATATATAATTACCATATTAACCTTAAAAAAACCCCCAAAATCGGCACTCTGCAGGTTTTTGATGTGGATCTGGGATTGGGAATGGGATTTTGGTGGCAGTGCAAAGAAGGGCTACATTCAGAAACACCAGCATCACTAAGGTTGTAAAAACACACCACATGCCATAAATTTAGTCAGCAAATGGGCCTTAATAACCTAATGATGAAATCACTTTTATTGTGCTCAGCGATACTCTGGGCCCTACGCAGAACACTTTACCAGTATTATGCCATTTTGTCCTCTCAAGGAATCCCAGGTTGGCATTATAGTGGTGGTGGGAAGAAGGGCTAGTGGTGACATCTCACAGCTCCGTGATTAACACTTTTTTTCCTAGTCAAACTGTACTGCTCAGTTTCTTCAGATACATCATGTACATTCCTTTGTTCCAGATTTTGTTTATATGATGTTTTTAAATCCATGCATTAATTCGTCTTCTCGGCTAGTTGAAGACCTATTAGTGTTCTTTCAAGACCCAGCTCTGATCTTGCTGTGTCTCCCAGAATGTTTTTTGTTGCCTTGTATCTTAGGGACCATGTCATTCTCTATTTTCTTGAGGAAATTTAACTGTCTATATTGCTCACTGTGGGACCTAGGCATAAGCCAGTTTATATGCCTTATGGTGCATGTATTCTGGGTACCCACCTGTTAAGCACCCCCAGTGTGAACAAGTCTTTTAGCATTGGAATTAGATGAGAAGAGCAAGAGTTTTGCTTTGGAACCATACAACTCAGGTTGAAATTTTGGCAACTTCACTTACAGCTGTGTGACCTGAGACAGGCTTCTGTAACCACTCAGGTTTAGTGTCCTGAACTCTACTCCAAGCTGCGTGAGAGTGGAGACCTGTTCTGTATGCTTTCAGGTTGTATTCCTCACATCTGGAACAGTGACATGCAGTGATTAGCATGTGATATGCACTCAGATATTTGTTGAATAAAAGAAGGAATGGGAAGAGTAACCACTTTTATAGGGTTGGTGTGAGGGTTGAATGAAACAGTGAATGTAAACTGCATAGAACAGGGCCTTCTCAGTTAATAGTTTTCCTTTCTAATCTTGACCTCTTTATCATTTTATATTCAGGGTCTGGTTTAGTGTCTACTTTTGTTTAGTAAATGCCTTTATCAAGTCAGCATGCTATCAGAAACAGAAAGAATGAAGAGGTTAATTGCAGGAAATTGGCTGGTGAGGTCAGTCTGATATCAAGAGGGCAGGCCGGAACTCTTAGGCAGAAGCTGAAACTCTAGTCCACAAGTGAGATTTCTTCTTCCTCAGAGGAACTCCAGTTCTGTTCTTAAGGCCTTTCAACAGATTGGATGGGGCATACCCAGATAATTTAGAACACTTCTTAAAGTCAACTGATGGTAGATGCCTATTACATCTACAAAATACCTTCACAACAACACCTAGGTTAGTGTTTGATTGAATAAGTGGAGACTATGGCCTAGCCAAATTAACACATAACACTGACCATTACAGTCAGTATTGGAGAATTCCTTTATTATTTCACATGCATCATTGAGGGTGTTTTATAGAACTAGAAATGTAATACATTTAGAGTATAGTAGAGGGTTTTGTGGTGTGTGGCAGTTTTCACTCATTTGTTAAACAGCTGTTATTGAGCATATATTATGTGCCAGGCACTGACCTGTGCATGAGCTCAGAGAGATCACCTGTTGGTGAGGAAGAGAAATAAATTGGTGGGCCTCCCAATTCAGTGATTTAATGGCCATGATAGAGGTAAGTATAGGGAGCAGAGGGACACCTAATCAAGTTTTGGAGGTCTTTTAAAGTATTGCTTCAGCTGAGATATAATGATGGCTGCTCATCATTATAGTTATCTAAGCAAAAGAATAAGGGACAAGGAAGAGGATAAGAGGGATAAGTAGGTACCAGAGAGTGGGAATACCACGTTCACATCTAGTTGTAGGAAATAACATGGCAAATTCAGGGAATTAAATGTAGCTCAGAATGGATGGGAGATAAAACATGTTGTGTGAGCTGGGGCTAGGAGAATTGTACGGTGTTGGTATTGGAAGATGAAATTGAACACATAAGCATACTTATATCCTACAGTGTCTTGTTAAGAAGTTTAAATCTTCTCCAAAAAGTGGTAGTGAGCCATAGAAGAGTTTTAAGGAGAAGAGTAATTGAATTGATTAGATTTAAATTTTAGAAGCGTTATTCCGAAATACATTTGGGATTTGTGGGGCCGAGCAATGGTACTTGGAAACACTTAGGAGACAGGCTAGGAAGCTGATTAGTAATGATGGTGGCCTGAACTAAGGAAATGTGAAGAAAATGTAGTAAAGAGAAAATGAGCAGGTAACTATTAATCCAACTTGGGCCTGGAAGTAGGGGACAAGGTGAGACTCAAGGATGACACCCAGGTTTTTAGATGATGGACCATTCAGGAAGAGAGTACAAGAAAAATGGTTTGGGGATCAAGATGTTTTCCACATTGATGTTGAATTTGGGGAGTTTAAATTAACTGGTGGTGCATTAAAATATAAATATTGAGTAGGCTTTTGTATATACAAGTCAGGAGCAAGGGAAGATCTTTAGGCTGGATTTCTAGACTGGAAAGTATTGACTTATTGAAGTGAGTGAAGCCTAGAAAGTGTGTGGAGTCAGAAGAGGGCCTTGAGGAGAATACTCACAACAATGAAGACTCTGCTGTGGGTGGAGTACGAAGCGAACTTTAACCAGCACTGGCCGTGGTTGGGGAATGTGTGGCACAGATGATCACTAGAGCCAGGGTGTGGAGGAAGTGTTTATTCTGTAGCTGTTCCATAATGGACTACCCTGTGCACGCTCTGAATTCTTTGACCAGCAGTTTTTTTCCTTTCCATTTTCCAGGTATACAGTTTTTCAGGATCCACCACACAAAGGAAAAGTTATAGAACGGTGCTCATATGCCAGGCATTGAAAAGAAATATGACTTTCTCAAATAAAATAAAAGCATTGATATGGATATGATGCAGCATACTCTGATATTTTGTTGTTGTTGTTGTTTTTTACCTCATAAAAAAGTTACCAGAACCTCTCTTTCTATGTGTTCACAAGTTCCTAAACTTCTCTGAGTCTCAGATTCTTTATCTGTGAAATAAGGAGTTTAGATGAGATGATTTTCTGTATGATTTTATGAAGTACAATAGGGATACTGTAAGCTAAAATATAATTTGCACCAGCTTTCGTATTTTAATAGCGGGCATTTCTCTTGCTGTAATAGAAATTAAGATCCAATTTTAAAAACCTAATTTTTCTTTTTTAATTTTCTGGTTCACACTTGATCAAAACTGGCAGTTTAATGACAAAAAATCCTTTGCAGGTATGTAGCAGTATTTATAACCACTAGGGGTCAGGCTTTTCAAGAACAGTTAATGCCCTGTAACTGTACTCTATGCACAGTTTTGACTCTAGAATTGTTGGGTTTTATTAAGCTGTTCTTCTCTTAAGGTAAATGTGCTCTGTCCTATATATTTATCCTCATTGAAGTGAATAGGATTTTGGTAATTTCGTTGGCTTCTGTTGTCTTGCATAACTGAAGTAGGTCATCATTGGTGCTGCAGTGCGCAATATGAGATTGTGCTGTTGGTTTCCCCCACAGTGTCGTTTTATACTCCATATTTCAAATATTGAAAGAATATATGTCTTCTGTACATCTACATGGAGAAGAGTCTAGTTTAGTCCTGACGTTTCACAGATAGATTTCTTGTTTTCTCTCAGATTATTTCCAAATGGTGTTTTTTCAAAAGGTCCTCTTTCTATTAGAACTATTAGAAAGAATTGAGTAATGGTTTTGGGCTAAGCGGGGATATGTTATAAATGTGTCAAATAACAATAAATGAATGCATCACAGGAGACTATGGATCAGGGGAATCCAAAATTTTTTCCTTCTGTTAATTGGTATAAGAGCTAGAATAACTTAATATGGAAGTAATTAATAGAAAATATATCATTTGTATTCCTTTTGGGACCTGGTTTTGCATGATTATCACTTCCATGAAATTTGTTGATAGACTGTCATGTTCACATTAAATAGTTTTTAATAGTGAATTTTTTGGATTTTGAAAGAATTTTAGAAAAAAGTTATTTTACCTCTTTAAAAGACAAGTTTTCTGAAGTGTTTCAAATTTTGTTTATTTACTACAATATCTATTCTGCAGATACTCATTTTTGTGGGAGCGTTGAATTGGGTCTATGATACAGAACGCTGTGATTAAGTCTCACTAATTGGTGTTTTATGGTAAATGCTTTGTGAAGATATCCTATTATATATAAAGTGATAGTTTTCTTAGGTGAAAAGTGACTCTTAGAGTTATCCCTCTACATGCAGGGGATTGGTTTCAGAACCCACCCATCCATATACCAAATCTATGCATACCCAAGTCTTGGAGTCAACCCTGCGGAACCCATGTATATAAAAAGGCTTCCATGTACTCGGGTTTTACATCCCATGAATACTGTATTTTCTTTCTGAGTTTGGTTGGGAAAAAAATCACATATTATAAGTGGACCTGCCCTGTTCAAGGATCATCATCTGTACTTTCTTTGAAAGCATTGCTATCGTTCACCTCTCCCCCTTGTCTCTCCCACTTTGTGACTTTATTTATGACCTAGGATAGAAAGCTGATAATTCCACTGTGCTGTTTTTCTGTAGTCACAGATAGGCATGCTACTTCTCTGTCAGAACCATTCAGCACTGTCATCTTTGCTGACTAGGAATCAATTCTGGATCGTTCACATCGTCTATTAAAATGCTTATCCATTTACTTGTCACCTTCTTCTAAGGGACACAGATAGAGTAGTACTTTTGAATTCCTAGAAAAAAATGGCACTCTTGAGCAGATTGTTTATATCCTGTCCTCGGTTGATACTCTTAGTTTATTCACCTAAAAAAAAAAAACAATTTTTACCCCCAATTTTTATTTTGTTATCTTTTTCAATAAGTACTAAGCTAGCTACTTAGTAGATCCCAAATCTATGTTACTGTAACTAAATTATTATTATCTTAGGCATCTTCAAATTTGGTAGATTTGGTAGATTGGTGAGTATTTACAATGCTGTAAATATGGCCCTTTCATCTAAGTCATCTTTATATGCATTTTTTTATCAGCTTTATTGAAATATAATTAGCATACAATTCACCCATTTAAAATATACAGTTTAGACCATGCATGGTGGTTCACACCTGTAATTCTAGCACTTTGGGAAGCTTTGGGAGGCCGAGGAGTTTGAGATCAGCCTGGGAGAGACTGAGGTGGGAGGATCACTTGAACCCAGGAGTTTGAGGCTGCAGTGAGCTGTGATTGCATACCACTACACTCCAGCCTGGGCAACTGAGTGAGACCTTATCTCTAAAAAATACAAAATAATTTTAAAAAAAGAAAAAAAAAAACTAAAGTATACAATTTAATGGCTTTTGGTGTATTGTATTTGTTTTAATTGTGGCAAAATATGTATAACATAAACTTTGTCGTTTTAATTATATTTAGGTGTACAATTCAGTGGCATCAATTACAGTCACAGTGTTGCACAACCATCACTAACGTCTATTTCCAGAACTTTGTATCACCTCAAACAGAAACTCTAGTCATTAAGCAATAATTTTATTCCTCCCTATTCTCAGCCTCTGGCAGCCTCTGATTTGCTATGAATTGCCTGTTTTAGATATTTCATATAAATGGAGTTATACAATATTTTCCTTCTGTACCTGGCTTATTTCATTACCATAATGTTTTCAAGGTTCATCCATGTTGCAGCATGTATCAGAAATGCATTCCTTTTTAAGACTGAATAATACTCCATTGTATCTGTATACCACGTTGTGTTTATCTGTTGATGGGCACTTGAGATCTTCCCACCTTTTGGCTATTGTGAATAGTGCTGCCGTGAACATTGGTATACAGGTATCTGTTTGAGTCTTTGTTTTCACTTCTCTTGTGTACATATATACCCAGGTGTGGAATTCCTATGTAGTCTTATAGTAATTCTATGTTTAGCTTTTTGAGGCACCTCCAAACTCTTTTCTGCAAGGACTGTATCATTTTACATGCCCACCAGCACTTTCTCTACATCCTTGCCAACACTTGTGATTTTCCATTTTTCTCATTCCAGCCATCCTAGCAGGTGTGAAGTAGTATGTCTGCTTTTAAAACATTTAACCTCTGAGGTGACTGCAAACTAAGCATTTTACTTTGTAACACAGGTATAGTCTCCTTAAGCTGTATTGTACTTATTTGGTAAAAATTATTATTAATGAGGACAATTTTGGAACACTTAATCCCCAGCAGGTAGACAAATAATTATTCAGTGGCTTCTACTGCAGATTACTAAGCTGTGTCTTTTAGGGGGTGTAACAATGAGTAGAATTAGTTGTTGCCCTTAGGCAAGTAAAAGCAGGTGGGATATAATACAACATGGACATAAACCCTATAAAAGAAGAAGTACATACGTGCCTCCCCAGATGTACAAAGGATTGGAAGTACTCTCAATAGGGAAAGCCATGGCTAGTTCAGGCACAAAAGAGCGGACAGAGCATTATTTGAGAGAGTGCTTAAAGGGTGCGTGATTTCAACATGGTGAAACTAGAGCGGCAATTCAAGGGCTTACAGAAGGAATATCTGACCCATCTGTGGGCAGGAGGGTTAGTAGAGGGTTTCCAGAAATTTCAAACTGAAAATGTTAGGCTTAGAAGTCCATACTTTTTTAAAAACTGAAAACAAGAATTTTAAAAATATATATTTAAAAAATTCATTTGTTTTTATTTTCCCAGCTTTTATAAAAGTTGAAATAATTTTGGCCTGACAGGGATCTTAATAAAAGCACAGTTTCTTGAAATGGTATTCTGTATGTTTTAATGAAGACATATGTTTGGATTATTTAAATAAAGGGCCATTATTCTTTACTTCCCATATGATACAGTTTTTCTGTGTCATACACCACCACAGCATGTACTGTCTCTGAAGCTGCATTAAGGAGGCAGGACTCCTTGATGAAATCACATCTACATTCTGCAGATACTTAAAAATTAATTTATGTTAGTGTAACTCATTTATATACATTCCGATTTGATCTTTAGGAAAACTCTGAGGAGGACATAGGGTAACAAATATTCTTGTTTTATGGGAAGCAGACTTGAAGTTTTGAGTGGTGGCCAGCCAGCTGGAATTAGTGGAAACCAAATTTAGTGCCTTTTCTGTGATTTTCCTAGAACTAAATATTATTTTAGGAGTAATGCAGTTCCCATAAGTAGAAAAGATAGTATTTAAGTTGCTTAATTTTTTTTTAATTCTCTAGACTATTCTGCATTTGTGGAATTTTCCACTAGGTAATATGCATTCAGGTCACATACACAGTGAGATTTCCTAAAGTGACAGTACAGATAAAAAGGCTGTGCAACTTGGTGATAATTGTGCTCCATTTAAGCAAACCATCAACTGGTACATTTTTTTTTTTTTTTTAAGATAAATTGTATTTTATCAAAATGGAAATCTTTTTTTTTTTTTTTTTTTTTGATACTTTAAGTTCTGGGATACATGTGCAGAACATGCAGGTTTGTTACATGGGTATACATGTGCCATGGTGGTTTGCTGCACCCATCAACCCATCATCTACATTAGGTATTTCTCCTAATGCGATCCCTCCCCTTGCCCCCCACTCCCAAGTTGTGTAATTTTTTAAAAAAATTATAGTACTTGGTGTCAAAATCTTCTCCCTGATATCAGCAGTGTGAATTATCAGTAGATACCATCTGAAACCCTGGAGGGAAGTAATAAGCTTTTAAAGATCCTGATGATTAGCCTGTCTTTCACGGGGCCCTGAAATCAAGAATCCACCCTTTTCACATGGATATAATGGATTTGATACAGTATTTGAGCATTGTGCACTGTATATATGTATGTGGTCTTTTCCCTCTAGGTGGCTCTCTGGGTCTGTATAGATACAAACTATTGAGAAATGTGGCTATTCCTACCTTTATTTTGCTTCTGTGTTCTGTGGGACTGTTAATTACATTTTAGTAAACTGTGAAGCCTGTGAACACATAGTATCAGCCACTCAATTTAGTGCAAGTTTGAAAAAGGAAATAATAAAGCAAATAATAATTAACATTTATTTATTACATGCTCACAAAGTTGGGGGAAGAGGGGAAGAGACAGACAAGTGAATCTGTAATTGCATTGCTCTGATTGGGCCTAGTAAGTAAAGGTTGATAAGATTTCTATAATACACTTCATTTTCTAGTATCCAATCATTTGTACTCACTGTGAGATAAGTGTCTAGAACATAGGAGTAGTGATTTATCTGTGTCTTTAATTTTCCATAGAAAACTTGGTTTTAAAAGGGAATAAAAATAATTACTTTTATACTTATGGTAGTGCTAAGGTACTAGGAAAAAGGAATCTTCGGATTTACCAGTATATGTATTTGTCACTGCTCTCTTTTTATTCTTGACCATTTGACACTTTGATCAGTAGTAATGTGGCGTTTGCTTTTACCACTATATCAGAAGCACTCAGGGCTGTCTGGGTTATTTTTATCTTGTACCCTGATAGATTTTCATGCATTAACATGCTTTCTTGATAGCTTTTCTGATAGCTTTTCATGTGTTAACATGCTCTCTTCTCTTGGCATCAGTGAGAAGTATCTGTATATGGTTCTTCCCATTCCTCTCCCAGTCATTCCTTCTTGTGGATGCCTCTTAAATAGTGTCTTTTTAAAACAATTTCAATTTTTATTTCAGATTCAGGGGATACATGTGCAGGTTTGTTATAAGGGTATATTATGTGATGCTGAGGTTTGGGGAACAGTTGAGCCTGTCATCCAGGTAGTGAGCATAGTACCCAATTGGTAGTTTTTCAGCTCTTCTCCCCCTCCCACCCTCCCCTTTGTTTATATCCCCGGTGTCTATCGTTGCCATTTTTATGGCCATGTGTACCCAGTGTTTAGCTCCCACTTATAAGTGAGAACATGTGATGTTTGGTTTTCTGTTTCTGCATTAATTAGGTTGTGTACTTGATTTTATTCTCTTTCTACTCTGGGTTCTCCATAGACAGTTTCATAAATGCCAAGGTTTCAGCTATCATTTATATGTTGTTTTAGTCCCTTAGGGCTGCTATAACAAAAATACCATAGATTAGGTAGCTTAAACAACAGATAATGATTTCTCATAGTTCTCGAGGCTGGAAAGTCCAAGATAAGGCACTGATAAATTCAGTGTCTCGGAGGCGGGGGGGAGGGCAACTTCCTGGTTCTTAGACAGTTTCTGTGTCCTTATGTGATGGAAGGTTGTCAGAGAGCTCTCTGGCATCTCTTAAAAAAAAAAAAAAAGTTTTTTTTAGAGACATATATTGCCCAGATTAGAGTGGAAGTCTGGGACCATAGGTGTGTGCCACCACACTGGGCCTTGGGGTCTCTTTTATAAGGGCATTTATTCCATTAATGAAAACTTCACCTTCATGGCAAAATCACCCCCCAAAAGGCCCGCCTGCTAATACCATCATATTGATGGTTGGGATTTTAACATAAGAATTTGTGGGGGGAACATAAACATTCAGTCCATAATATATGCCACTGGTTTCCAAGTCCATGTCTTTAGCCCATTCCTCTCCCAAGCTTTGAACCAAACCTTTACCTGCCTGCTGTGGCAGGCCTAGAGTAGGTTGTCAATAGCCTTGGAATGAATGAACAAATGTTTAGAACTTACCATCTGGAACGAATGAACAAATGTTTAGAACTTATCTTCTCCATTCTCTCTTCTCCCCAAACCAGCTATCCTCTTTTCTCTCTTCTTGAAACTACTTCCCCAAATACAAGCTTGCTTTGAGAGTCTTTGACTCATTATCCTTTTTCTTACTCCACAGTTACCAATTCCCATCCAGGTTTGGAAAAAAGACTGACTTGGATGCATTGGCCCCTTCCCTAAGCCTGCTTTGATTGCATTTCAGTCAAGCTTCTAATTTAGATCCAGTCACAGTGCAGTGTAATTACCAGTATCTTTCTCTCCCCACTGTGTGAAGTTTGTGGGCATATAATTAATAAATGTTGGTTTGTTATTTCCTTCTTCAAATTTGTGTTAAAGTAAGTGGCTGATGTTACGTATTGATGGACTCATAGTTTAATTATGCAGCTTTTAAAGCATATATTGGTAGAAAATTTTTGAACACTACTCCTGAAAATAAATTCCAAGATTTGAGTGATGAATCAGTATGGAGAAACAATTCCCAGAAGTGTTTCTTTGTGCATTCTTTAGGACTTGACCATACACAAAATGTTAAATTGTATACAGAGTGCATAGCAGCAATATGTTTAAGGACGTAAGTAGTGCTTGGTACATTAAATGATAAAATGATCTCATTTGATTATAACAGAGCCTGTGGTGTATATATAGCTAAAATGGATATAGATAAGGTAATGTTCTCTCTGAATAGTTTGGGGTAATAAATTAATGTATTGTTTCTTGTTACTATGTTTATACCATTTCATTGTAATGCTGTAATAATTTCACTTGACTAATTGGGTGCAGAGGAAAATACAACTTTTTGCAGTTAGCTAAGAAGTTCTTTATTTTTGGTTTGAATTAGCATAATTATCTCTTCAGCTTGGAGAAGAAAAGGAAAACCTGTTTTAAGAAAAATGTTTAAATACAATTATTGTGTGTCAGTTTGGTGGCTAATATTCTTGATCTTAGGAAGCATGACCACAATCTAGTCTTTTTTGTTTGATTAATGTTGAGATTAAGAGCTGCTGGAAATGAATGTGTAGGTTGCTACTTACCTTCTCCCACTTTTTTGTGCCTCTGTAGGTACATGGACTATATCGCACAACAGGTGCGAGTTTTGAGAAGGCCCAGCAAGAGTTTGCAACAGGTGTGATGTCCAACAAAACTGTCCAGACCGCAGCTGCAAATGCAGCTTCAACTGCAGCATCTAGTGCAGCTCAGAATGCTTTCAAGGGTAACCAAATTTAAGAATCTTCAAACAATACACTGTTACCTTTTGACTGTACTTTTTTCTCCAGTTACTGTATTCTACAAATATTTTTATGTTCAAAACACAGAGTACAGACAGCATGGATATTTCCTGTTCACTTGTGCATGGGCTAAAACCAGGAAAACTTCCTTGTCTTATTACTTTACCTAATAGTTTCTTAATATTTCAGTGCCCCTTGCAGAAAAAATATTACATGCTAAATAAATATTCTCCATATTTTTTGGGGGATGATGTTCAGTGAATTATTTCAGTGGTGACCCACTGAAAATTAATAATGGTACTTATGATTAAAAACACATTTAATACTAACTGCAGTAGTTCTTTCAAGAATCTTTAGAGATAAGGATTGCGCATTGGAAAAGTAAACTATGTTTCATTCCTTTTTCCCTATTTATATTGAAAGAAATAGGCCAGCAGAGACTTAGGGATTTTAAATTGGCTTGCTTTTTAGCTGTTTCAGTCACCAGTGAAGAGCCTATTTGCATTTTGTAGTAGATAATGTAATATTTGTCATCTTCTTCTTTTCTTTTTTTTTTTAGAGTAGCTGATATTTTGATAACAATCTCTGATTTGCATGGGCACTACATTTCTTATATTAAGAGAATTAGTATTTTGGCTTCTGTACTGCTTGTGGTTGTAGGATTCAGGGGTTAATGGAATCACAGAAATGGTTTTCTGCAAGAGTTTCTTTTAAATAAAAAGTTTGGGGGTGCAATATAAGAATTTAATATAATATGCAGTACATTATCCAAAAGAGAAGGTAGTTAATGCAGTAGAAAGTAGTGGTAATAATTCCTTTTTAAAAAAAATTTCGGTAGTCATATAGTAACATTTTGCTATATGAAAACTTTGGTATATTCTGTGGTTACAACTAAGATTGTGTCTGGCAGCTCTTTTTGGGGGATGTGTGTGTGTAATTTTTAACAGAGGTATTAAAGGCTAGTCTAACTGTTGTCTAAAAAGAATGTACAGTATTTAAGGGATTTTCCTTTTAGCTTTTAATCTCCAGTGGCATTAAACATAAAAAGACCCTGGCATTTTTTCATATACTTGAATCCCTAAATGCACCTGTCTTTCACTTTTTGAGACAGACTGAATATACCTAAAATTTCCAGCAATAGAAAAAAAAAAAGCATTTAACTTGCACCAAGCAAGAAAATATAAATACAGTTAAATGCATTAAGATAATCACATTAAAATTGTTACTATGCAGCACAGAACTTCGTTCTTATAGTATTCTTGGGTTCAAACTTTGAATCAATTTTAACACTGATTAAGTGACTCAAAGACATTTGTAAGTCATGCTACTGTGTTTTGAAAGTCTAGCTAATTTAAGATTGCAGAATGATAGATGGTGATTTTTCAATTAGATTTTAAGTAAGGATTGTGATATTAGAGGCTGGAAATCCTTATTTTTTAAAAAATCAGATAGGCATAAATAGTTAAATCGCTTTCATTCTCCCCAAACCTGGAGTTACAGAAAAAGTTTCATGCTAGAGGTGGGATGCCAAGTTCTCACTATCCATGAAGCAGCGCTGCGTGTTACTAGGTAACACAGATCCATCCAGATGGTTTTACATTTGATTTATTTGGGATCTTATTGACATCAGGTATACTTGGAAGACATTTCTTTTACTCTTCAGCATATGAATTTAAAGCTGTTTTGTAAATATTTCGAATCAGCGATAATTTCTATCTACATTCTCAACCAACTTAGCCAGTTTGTTTTTTAGAGCTTGTAGTGTTATTGGAAATCTTTTTTATCAGTGTGCTTTATTGAGTGTAGATTTTGCACACATTCAAAACATTAACCACAGAATACAGCAAGAGCACCTATATTCACTATTAACTTATATCCCAAGTCCATTTTTTTCTATACACTACAAACAAAAGATATATTAGAAACTTTTGAAAAACGCTGAAATACTTTGCTTCAGAATTGGAATGTTTATATTACATAGAAATCCTCAAAGGTAGCATTATTAAATAGCAAAGAATAATTAGAACCCACATCTTTTTTTGTGTGGATGGAGAAAATGTTTTAAAATTCAGTTATTTAATACAAGTTTGAGAGATAAAATTGTTTTTTAAAAATATATATATGCATTGAAATGATGGCAATGCTTATAGTATGATCAAGTATGAAAGGAGCTTTAAATTCTTATATTTACTTTTCTCTTATCAGTAAATTGTTAAATTTTCACTCAGCAAAAGATTGGCATTTGTTAGTGTTTTATATTTAATACTAAAATCACAGTCATGAAATCATAGTCATAAATGGTCTTCACATAGTAGTCATCCGTGTTATTTTTCAGTTTGTAATATTAAATTATGGCAATTTTATTTCAAACTAAAGTTTGAACACTGGAAAATCATTACTCAGTGATTTGTAATTTGGGACTTGGATTATTTATCTAGAGATGTTTGTATATTTTGTCAGTAACTAATATTGCGCTGCCATCATGGTGACTGTCATGGTTCTACAGAAATGCCCTCCATGTGTCCCTCTAATGTTGCATGTTTCAGTGGGTTAGAAGTTTTGTATATTTATTGTATTAACACAGAGTGTCATAAAATAAAATGCTGTTTACTGGATGTTTGTTTGTATAATTTTGAACACTATAATAGCAATTCAGAGACAGACATTGTTAAAGGTTTGATGTATATAGAAATTCCATGTTTGATTTTTTAAAAATATGTGTATAAGTCTGTCATGTGCTAAACAAAATAATATGAAAGACCTAGTTAAAAACTCTGAGCAACATAAAATGACCATTTTTCTGTTGCATTAGACCTTTACAGGTAGTGGAACAGGAGTTTCATCCATATTAAATAGTTTGGCCCCTTTAAGGTCAAAATACAGATCATCTAGAAGTTAGATTCAAAATGGAAAACCTATTCGTGGCTCAGATATTTTATTGTGGATTAAAAATGGGTGTCTCTGTACTAGCATTGTATTTACTCAATTGTATTCTGATTTCTAACTTCGCTACCTATTGCTGTTTTATGTACTGATGAAAGTACTTATTTGTGTATATTGGATTTTTCACTTGGTTAGCTAAAGAAGATGTAAAAATATCTAAAATAATGTTCATGGTGAATCTTATTTTGAGAAATACATGTTAAAAAAGGAACGGTATTATTTTCTGGTTGTTGTATTTTAAAAAGCGAGTTTGGATTTTTACACCTAATTTACTAGGAAAATATTCTGTAATTCATGTTAAGATAATGTATGGTTTGCATTTTAAGGGGATTTATGTTAGGTTAATCAGTCGTTTCTGTAAATCATTTGTAATAGTGCTTTTTACTCATTACTGTATCTTTTTCTGAAAACACTGTTGTTAACATCTGATTCGGTACCCTTATTGGTACAAATCTGTGTTTAGCATGACTGTTTATATACAGAATTTTGTTATATTTTGAGCATTTTTTTCCCCTGCTTATGTATACCTTAGAATTACCATGGCTGTCATATACCATTTCACTATATCTCCTTTCAGTTTTTCCTTAAGGAAAATGTCCAGAGGAATTTGTTCATTTCATGTGATTAAGCCCTTTAGAGGTGAAAAAAGATTGGTTAATTTTAAAAAATTGAGGATGGTTAAAAAATAGAAAACACCTTACTTTGATACATTTTAAAGTACAATAGTATCCATTTATTTAGAGTAGAATAATGTGTTTAAAACATGAGTTGTTTTAAATACTTTTTTATTAAGCTAAAAAGTTTTATCTCACATATTAAGTATTACAGAAAGTGAAGTATTTTGGCTAGAATTTTAGGGCACATTTTATAAAGCAGCATGCCTGTAATATTGGTGGGTATTTTTCAACTTTAGGACTTTGTCACAGTATGTAGAGAGCTAGAAATAAATCTAGAAACTTTCTAAGCCAGGTATTGCCACTAATCTATCTTATATAAGCAGATCTCTCTTACTTGAAGGTTGTAGGAAAATAGGGAAAAGACTGCTCTCCAGTTTTCTCACCCCAACCCCGCCCCCCCGTGGGTTTTATATTTACAATTTAACTTTGGGGTTTGGGTAAGACATTTAATGTATATAATTTTGATTAGTACTGGCCATGTTTCAAATGGCAAGGGAACATGGGAACTGTCATATGGCAATGGTAGTGAGTGTTAAACTTTGTGTTTGTCCAAATCCTGATTTATTTTCCAGTTCATATCTTTCTGGGCTTGACATGGCTGATGGTGTAGCTGAAACGCTCCTAACACTAAAAGCCATTTAATCTTTTCTCTAATAGGAGCAGAAAATAGTTAATCACCCACCTAGTAATATAAGATTACTCTGAATATTATCTTCTATACATTAAAACAGTTCTAGTTTGTAGAATAATACCATACAAGTTTTATTTTTAATTTCTAGTTATTTTCAGTGCTTACTTAAATGTAATTCTAGAATTCCTCCACAACTTTTAATATTTTGTATGCCAGTGATTCTCAAGATAAATCATGGTTGTAGTAGTTGTTACTGTTGGCAGTTTGTCGTAATATTCAGGTATTTGGGGATGGGGGAAAACACCAAAAATCAGTGTCTTTTATCTGGTGATCACTTTGGTGTCTACAGTATTCTAGTCTCCTGCACAAAAACTGAACCCACTGGGCCTATGCATCCCTCACATTTTTTTTCTAGTATAAAAGCAATACATATGTGTTGTAGAACAATTAAAAATTCAGAAAGTGATAAATGCGAAAATAAAAATAAATCCTTAATTCTGTCATCTTGGGGTACCTCTGCTAATATTTTATTGTCTTCTAATCTTTTTCTATGCATATATATTTTGTAGAGTTAAGATATATAAGCAATATGGATTTTTAAAAACCTTATTTTCCCCTCACTTAGCTTTATGTCATAATGGCCTGATAGTTTAGTTTTTTAAATTAACCTAATTTATAAAATCAATATACATTTCAGTATAAATTATAGAAAATATTTATAAGCAAAAGAAATAACTAAAATTCTCATAATTTTACATCCATGAATAACTTCTATTAAAATCTGGTTTATATCTTTCTATTAATTTTTCTAGGAAGAAAACTTCCTAATATTAAAAATGAGATGACCCCGTATATCCTTGTACATCCTTTAGGGATATTTACCTAGTTCTCAAAAGCCACATTTCTTTGGGTCCTTAAAGTCCACACTGGTACTGGATGTCATCTGGCCATAGTGGACTCATTCCTGGCTCATCAGTTTTTTATTCTGAATGTAGGTATGTCTAGAACTCTACTGTTGCAGAATTGGAACATAAGAGGTAGCCATTTTCTGCCATGAGGAAGGAATCACCAAGAAAGCTGGTCTGCAATGAAAATGAAGAATGAAATCGACATAACAGGAGATGTAAAATGAATGACATAGAAAAGATCTAGTGGCTTTCCTTTTCCTTTACAGAGCCCTACTGCTCACCCTTATCCCGTTATCCTCATAATCTTACCGCTTTTTCTCCCTCAGCTATCTTGAATTGGTTTCTTATTACTTTTAACTGGAGGATCTTAACTAACACAACAGTTTATCTTATTTCAGTTATGATATAAATATGTATCGACAATTTTAATATCTCTGAATATATTTCTGTAACATTTAGTATAGCTATATGGCTACCATCCTATGTATGTATCATAAAGTCTTATTCCTTTAGGTTTTGATTTTCAGGGTTTTAAAGTTATAAATAATTTATCAAGGAATATATTGTTGCTAAATGTAGGGACTCGAGCTTTTGTTTTCTCTTTAGTACAGATTGCTGAGTTAAAGGGTATGTATAGTTTTTAAAGCGCCTTTCATGTGCATTGCCAAGTTGCTCTCCAGAAAAATTTTATCCATATGTAACTCCATCAGCAATGTACAGAAAGGCCTCTTTCTTCACACCCTTGGCCAGCATTGGATGTTCCTTTTCTAAAAAGTCTTTTATCCCAATAGATTTTGACAAATCAGGAGGTTCCTTTTCTGAGCATTCTGGTTTCACATGGCTTATGGGCTCACCCAGTGCTACAGGTTTGTTTGTTTTTGTTTTTGCTAAATAGGAGTAACTGAGTACCGTGCACCCACCAAGAAATCTTCCACTTCCTGAAAGCTCTAAGGTAAAGATAATTAGCTGAATGCTCTGTTATAACAGGATGGAAAAAGAAATGGTGGCCTCAGGTAGCCAATCCACCAAGTCTCTCCAGGTAAAATTACATGGGTTTTGACAACAAGTTATGTTACCTTTCATAGATTGTAATTTTAAAATGATAATAGTCTGGGTGGACAGTATTTTCTTAGTTTTTTTCTATTAGTAACTTATTGTGGGCTTAACTGTATACCAGTGTTCTGTACTAAATGCTTTATATTACATCAGTTAATCTTCATACCAAATTTGTGATATAATTTCTGTTGTTGGCCTTGTTTTTGTAGAGTTCTAGGAAATTACCCCAAAGTCACTCAGTGAGTGGTGGTGGTGAGGGGCTGGAGAGGGATGATGAGAACAGGCAGGTCCCCTGACTCCTGCCAAGCGTGGCTGCCCCACCGTGCTGCCTCGTTCCAGTTGTCTTCCCTTTCATCCTTCCACATTTCCAGTCATTCATGTCCATCCTTTAGGGACAATGGATACTGGGAAAAAAAATCAACAAAATTTTTACATGATTTTTGGATTCTCCAGACCAAATGCTAACACCTGCCACCTAAAGGTGAGTCCTATTGCCCATCCTTCAGCAGTGTAAATTTTCTAAAGGGTCTTTGGCATTTGTGAGTTTGGAGAAACTTCAGTTGAGGACAAATCCTTATTATTAGGTTAAATATGCTTCTTGTGTGATTGTAATAGTTGCTTACTCTGAATGAGAGATTTTTGATACTAAGAAAACAATAAAAACTGTCACAGCCTATCATTTACTTTCCTACTGTCATATACTGAATTTCTTGTGTCTGTTTTCAGGATTGAGCTAAATCCTGATTGATAAATTGAGACATATGTCATCTTCAAAATTATGAAAAATCACTAGGTGTTTTCTCTGACAGGGAGGAAGAAGCAGTGTTTTCATCAGTTGTGATGGTGAGGCCCTTTTGGAGTTTTATTTGGAAGTTATTCTAAGTGTCTGCAATGCAGAGATATTGGTGTTGCCCAGGAATTTGCATTGGCTGCCTTCCCACCCTGTGCATTCCAGGTAGAAGGAAACAACATAACAGTTTGAGGGGGTTGCCTTTGTTGTCAAACATATATCTGAGCTTTGACTTTGCCACTTACTAGCTTTCTAACCTGGGACACATTATTTCACCTCAGTTATTTAAGTGACAGTTATCTGTAAAATGATAGTAGTTTCTATCTCATAGGGTTTTGATGAATAAATGAATTTTATGAAGTGCTTAGCGTAGTATCTGCCCATAGAAATTGCACGATAACTAAGGACACTTACCATCTCTCAGGTGTATTGATGACTCCCAAATCAATCTCTCTCCCTAGTATAGTCCTAGCTGCACACAGGACTTCTACATTGGCAGCCTAAGCTGAACCTCCTCACCTTCACTGTCCCTGCTTTTTCTGGAGTCTTCCTCTTGTTGATCACATCACCTTCCACCCAGTTTCTACACTAAATACCTGGCTATCATCCTAGACTCTTTCCTTCCCCTCCACTTCTGATCAGTCCACCTGTCCATTCTTTTCCCCTAACATAGAATTCATCCCATTGACTGTCTTTTACCATCACTGCCTTAATTCAGGCTTTCGTCTCTTGTGAATAAAATCATAGTGGTTTCTCTTAAACATAGGCACTTCCTGGACTGCCTACCTGTAGGTGTTTAATTTTTCAGGATGTTTGGCTATAAAAAGCTAAAAAGCTGCTAATAGCAATGTGTTATTTGATTGACTTTTCTTTCCCATGTGGTTTTGGTTTCACTACTTCCTCTTTTTGTATGCTTTTATCTGTGTCCTGTGTACCTTAGTAAAATTGGCAGTTTATGTCTGCAAGTCTTATCTTGCACAGCTGTTCAGGGTAAGGAGAGGAAGTTGAACAAGGAAGAAGATAGTAGTAGGAGCAGCAGGGGGATGGCTCTGCCAAATGACTCAGCTGCTAGTGAGGGCCCCTGAAATAAAGTTATTGGTTCTTACTGCTTTGAAGAGTAAAGTTTGCTTTGATGCCTTACCCTTCATTGTGTGAGGGTTGAAAAAGATTGTTTGAAACTACTGAAATAATATCCACATAAAATGTCCATGTTAGTAAGGACCATTCTAAGTGGTTGTTTGGTTAAGCAAAAACTTTAAGGGGGTGTAGGTGTAATTTGAATGCAGAATGTTCCAGGAAGATCAGTGTGGAAAGTGGACCTAGAAGCAGAATTGCTAGATAACAACTAAGGATGGGAAGTGGGGGAAGCACATGGGAGGGTTCCCCAGCTTCTACCATTCTCTGTGGATTAAATTTTGGAGAGTATAGTAACAGCTGAAAAAGCAATGGAAATGTTCTGATTTTTCTTGGGTTATTCAAGTCATGATTATTTGGAAAACCGTGTGTGGTTTTTTAAAACTGATGTGGGTAACTTTGTCAGCTTTTATTTTTATTAGAAACCAGAACATAAATGTAATTTCAACTGTCATAGGCCCTAGATCAGGGGAAGAAATTGCCTTTTTTGTTTTTTTGTATGAAATAATAAATGCTTCATGGGATACAGGGAGTTGAAAGAGTTGAGAAGGGTATTTAGTGTCATTCTTGAGTTTATAAATTAGAATTCCACCTATTCTGGATGAGGCTTTTTATGGCCAGGATTACCTTCAGGAAACATGGATGTGGAATGACACCATATCATTGGCTTTTATTTTTAGGGTTGTTGTTGGAAGAGGAGGATGTGTCTTTCAGTTAACTTTTCCCTGTTGTCATTGTTACATATTTATGTTTGAAAATTCCTTTTTAATGGAGCATTTTCATATTTCATAGCTTTACTTTATAATACTTGAGATGTTTTTTCCTATTTATAATTGTGTTGATGCTTCTTCAAGGAAGAAATACGTACTTGACATTAAAGATAACACAGATAGGGACATATATGTTACTAGTGAATGGAATAGTTTAAAATATCTGAATATCTTTTTTCCATTCATCAATATTACATGTAAGCTAGTTAAAATAAATGTTGACTGATTTATAGGTATTTTCTTGATCAGATTATACACATCATATTGAAGCCAGTATACTCAGACTTGAAAGCATAAGAATGAATTTGCAAAATCTGGTTTAATTAAGATCTGGGGAGGGGAGCACATTGTGAAAATACATATGCACAGGAACCGAATCAATGCTAGACAAACAATGTATTAGTTTACAATATAATAGGATAACTACAAGTTTGAAGGCTCAAATTGAGTCCATCAGCTGTAAATACAACTTTATATTTGGCTCAAGTGGCTGTTGAATATCAAATGGTGCTGAGTTCCTCCAAAGCACCTAATGACCCCCTCAGCCTTGGAAGGAGTTTCACCACAGTCTCGGAAGAAATCCCAGTCGTGCCTTTAACTCTTGGCCCTTGGGAGTCATTGCAACCCCAATACAAATGCCGGCCAGGGATTTCCAGTGGCCACAAGTTATTGCACAGAGAGGTCTGTTCTAAGCCAGACTCTTACAGCTAAGGAGGTGTGAGATTAGCCCTTAAATAGTGGTCTAGCATTAGCATGGTCTATAAAAGCATGTTAAGAAATAGCTCCTCAGTGATTATGTACCAGCTACTAGTTATCTTACTAAGAGAAAAGGCAACATGGCAGCTTCACATTTCACATGAAAGACTAGCATTAACTGGGCCTGGCTTGCTGGCTTAACCTTGACATATGCTAGTGATTATTTTAGACCCAGGAGAAAATGATTTCATACCAGTCTTTTCTTCACATAAGATTTGTGTAGCATTAAAATTATAGGTTACTGAATAAGCCATGAAGGCAAAAATGTGGAACTCTCCTTTGCCAAAACAGAAACATTCCTGTTTTGACTCCTGTCCAGTTTCCAAAACAACAAAACATACATACACCTTTGTTATTGCACATCTTTCACACGAACTTGTGTATGTATAATATACATATATATTTTTAAATATGCTACACATAAAAAAAGACTATGGCACTTTACAGAATATATGTTTAACAAAGATCATTACACCACAGATGTTTGAAAACTATAAAAAACCCTTACACAATTAATGCAACATTGTTTGAATTATCAGCACACAGGTTTAAAAAATCCACAGAATCCAAGGCAAATATTTCTGCCTCAGAGTACACTGAGAAGCGCAGCCCATCCCATCCTGTCATGAGACTTTCTTTAAGCACAAATTCAGGCAAAATAAATAAGACTATCCTGGTAGTAATAATGGTCCTATTTATTAGAAAAATAAGTGTGGGCCAACAATCTATTTTTAACATTTCTTACTAGCATATTCCTCATACCCAGTGGTTTTTAAACAGCTGTGTGGAAGAGTATGGTTTAGACTTGCATGATATTAGATGGTCCTTTCACCCCAAGCCTGGCTAATGAATTCAAGGTTTAAAAGTCCCAACATTACCTTTTTACTATTTACTCAGTGTTTAGGTAGTTTTTAGTGGTTTGGGGTTTTGTGTGTGTGCATACCTGTGCTTTTGTCTTCTGTGTGTTCAAATTAATAACATAAACACTGTCAAGTGACTTTATTATGGCCAAGAAGTCACACTCCCTTGTGACTGTTTCCAGGTTGATCTAGAGGTACACTGCCGCCTTAGCCAAAGAGCAGGTGATGGACATGCTCGGAGGATCCTCTGAGCTTAGGACTTAACTTGTAAGGACACTGAGATTGTAAACCTACTGTCAGAAAATGGTTTCTCTATCCCAGAAAGAAAAAAGAAAGTGAGTCTTCTGATAAGTTTATGGAAAAATTTTGTGTTTTCCATCAAGATTTGTCTGATGAATGGGATTGCTTTTAATGAAAATTATTGCCAAGGTTTGAGACTTGGTTAGAACATTATAAATGTACACACAGAGACAGGAGCTTTGTCCAGTGGCTCCTCCAGCCTCTTTCTGGGTGGTGTTAGAGATATGGTTAATGTTTTGGCTGCTATGAAGATACCCGTTTTTTTTCTTCACCAAAATCACAGGATTTATATCTTGCTCACTTTGAATTTTGGTTCAGGAATGGGAAACTCATTAAGGCCTAACAAACACCTCCCACCCCTTTTGCCCTTAGCCCTTATCTGTGAGATAAGATGGTTTCTCATATAGGCCCAAAACCAGAATGCAGTAAAACTTTAGTTGTCCCATTCCATCTCTGTATAATTATCTGTTCTGCACCACCATATGGTGCTTTAGACTCAGACAGCTTTAACATGATTCACTTGGGGCAAGGTTGCAAAATCTGAACCAGGGTTGTATAGCTGGTAGCACTTAACACACAATACCTTGTCCACAGAAGGTACTTTTTCAAAACAAAGTCCTCAAGCGAGCAGATTAATGAACCCAAAGACCTACACTTTTTCCCCTTCCAGAAATCTCTTAAAGTGCTAAGGAGTGTTTCTGTATCATGATACAATTTTGAAGCTCCCATAATGTCAGAGTAGCTTGTTTCTGCGATGCCCTGGTCATTCTGAGATACTGTCTTCCTGAATCAGTGATATTGGTAATTAGGAGAGTAGGTTAAAAGCCCCTGAATCCTTATTCATAGTGGTATTTGATTCTTTTTGTAAACAGGTGTAGGCAGTGCTGTGACCTTGATCTAGCTCCTCTTTTTGAATTAACTTTGTCCTCTGTACTTTCCTGGAATTAATTAAAGTCTCAGCTGCAGTTCTTCAGTTGCAGCAATTTAATGTTATCTCAGTCTGCTTTCAGGATCAACACCAGTAACTACAAAAACTTAACTCCCACAACTAGCTTCTTTTTGTTGTAGAATGCCATTCTGCTACTGTCGGGATTGGAAATAGAGCTGACTACAGCATGGTCACCAAACAGGGAGGAAAGGGCTCCCCCCAAGTGCCGAGATTCTGGCAAGTCCTCCCAGTGAACATCTGAATGAGCCGCAGCTGGCTTGGAGACCTCAGTCCCTGGAAGGAGGAAACAGAGTGAGGTTTCCTTTTGGCAGTCAAAGCACAATCCTAACCTTAGGAGAAAAACATGTGATCTCCAGAAGAGGACACTGGGCCAGAACTGGTGCTAGCCTGGCTGCTGGGAAGAGGAAAAAAAAATGTCTTCACTAGCAAGATTTCGTATTTATTTTTGTTCTCATATGATTGTATAGGTCCTTATTGTTTCTTTACTCAAATTTCTAAAATCTCTGGAGTGACAGTTCAGTTGATCCACCTTACCCTAGGATTCAGCCTAGAATAAGTTCCACAGCATGACTCCACACCACCCCTGCTGACCCCTTTGGTCAGCTAAGCAAAAGACAGTATCTTGCTGTGCCCTTTAGCAAACACATCCTGTCCCCAGTAAAATTTATAGTTTTTTGTTCGTCTCCAACTGAGATGGCCTTGAAAGAACAGAGGAAAACAAAAAATCCAACCCAAAACCCCATTCTGAGGCAGAGATGCTCACACACAAGCAGCGTTGGAGCAGAAGCAGCCTGCAAATCTGGCGGATGGTCTCTTCCTTTACCAGAGAAACTGCTGCCCTAATGATTTACATTATTATCCTTCATTGAACCTGGGGGAGATGGAGTCTGACAGAACTTGGTAACTCCAGGTCAGGGATTATATACTATTTTCATGTTCCATTCCTTATGTCCACTGCAGACCGCACGTCCAGTAACTTTGCGTAGCTGGATGTGGCCTCTCACTGGTCCTGTTTAAGCCTCGGGCTGTGGAACGTGGCTTTGGTAGGTAAAGGTTGGTTCTCCACTTGACTCAAATGATGAAACTGTGAACTGTTTCACAAGATTACTCAAGGGAGAAAATGGCATTAATGTCTTTTCCAAACTAAAGGAGGCAGATCAGGTTTTTCCCCTCTTCAATTTCTTCCTGTACTTTGTCACTGGAGGTTGCAATTTCTGCTTGTGCGGAGAAGACAGCACAGATGAAAGTGAGGACTGTGCCCCCGATGGCAGTATAAAAGGCCCAGCCCAAGGAGCAGTCTCCAGGTTTGTAGGCAGATGCATAATGTCCACAGTAGTCTATGGCCTTCTGGCAACCCCAGCCAGCAGGGTAGAGTATCAAACCAAGGATAAGGAATAGACCTGCAGAACAAACGAGAAAACAGGTTAGAAAATCCCCATGGTGCTACACTGTCCAGATCTGATGTAATTGTTACTTGATTTGCTTGCTTTGGGCAAGGGCATCTATTCTGCAACAGAAAGTGTTGGGACTGTTTCATGCAACTAATGTGACCTGATCAAGAAATAACACATTATTAGAAATATTTTCAGCCACTTTTTTACATGTTGGAATGTGAATCCACTAAAAATTTCTCTTCTAGAAAAGCAAATTGTTACTTTTCTTCTTAAGACAGAGTCTCAATCTGTTGCCCAGGCAGGAGTGCAGTGGTGCAACTGTAGCTCACTGCACTTGAACTCCTGGGTTCAAGCTATCCTCCTGCCTCAGCCTCCCAAGTAGCTGGGATTACAGGCACCCACCACCACACCTGGCTAAGTTTTCGTTTAAGTAGAGATGAGGTCTTGCTATGTTGCCTAGGCTGGTCTCAAACTCCTAAGCTCAAGTGATCCTCCCACCTCGGCCTCCACCATTCGTGGCCAACTTGTTACTATGTATTCCCACAGGGCTTTTGGTGCACTGAGCATTTCTCTTTTGGTCTAAGGCAGATGTTGGCAAACTAAGGCCCTCAAGCCAAATGTAGGTTTACAAGTAAAGTTTTATTGGAACACAGCTGCAGCCATTTTTGGATGCCTACGACTGCTTTGCTATGGTCTGCAAAACCTAAAATATTTACTGTCTTTCTGCAGAAAGCGTTCGCCAACTCCTGGTATAAGCAAAATTCACACAGAACCACCTGATGTCAGCCTGATTAAATGCAAGAGCAAGGGCCAAGAGGGAGACCAGGTCTTTACCTGATTTGTTACAAATTGCAAACTTTGTAAGGACTTTCTGTCTGTGTACTTTTAAGAGAGTAGACACTAATAAGCTTTACTTCCATTCTGCTGACCCTACTACCTTGTAATTTTAAACACCTATTTTCCTGTTCTTCACAGCATTACTGCTCACTATATAACCAGAATGCATCACTAGAGTTATTTTTCATGCCTAGTCCCACCAGAGCTAGGACTACGGTGAGGCACAAAAAGAGTCGCTTGCTGACCCTCAGGTATCAGCCCTGTGCCTACAGTGGGTGCCTCGCCCTGGCTGCCAGTCACAAGACAACAGCTCCTCCCAAAAAAGCCAGAGGCCTGAAATGACAAAAGCAGCCTAGGCCCCCCAGATTTTACTCAGCAAAACTTTAAAACTTTCTTGGTAACAAATCTTTAGGCCAGGTGCAGTGGCTCACGGCTGTAATCCCAGCACTATGGGAGGCTGAGGTGGGTGGATCACGAGGTCAAGAGAGTGAGACCATCCTGGTCAACATGGTGAAACCCTGTCTCCACTAAAAATACAAAAATTAGCTGGGTGTGGTGGCATGCCTGTAGTCCCAGCTACTCGGAAGGCTGAGGCAAGAGAAGCGCTTGAACCTGGGAGGTGGAGGTTGCAGTGAGCTGAGATCGTCTAGCCTGGCAAAAGAGTGAGACTCCGTCTCAAAAAAAAAAAGAAAAAAAATATATATTTATATATGTATTTATATTTATATATAGATACATTTTAAAGGCCTTTATTTCACCTGCAAGATACTGCAAGAGGAGGAAGAGGGCTTTATCCTATGTGGAGGGGAAAAATGTTTTCTCTGGAAAATTCAACCTATGTAATCAAGAATGCTTGATTACAAAGTTCCCACTTTTTAGATACCTGGGAATATCAATTCTACACTTATTAATGTTGACTCTGAGTTCTGTTTCTTTACCTACCTTGACTGAAATTCTCTGGGTTTATCCCACCAAAGCTTCTAAGTCATTTACAGCAACTTCCCCACAAAGAAAACATGACTGACTTTATGGCAGTATGAGGCTTGAAGGAAGACTGGGGACAGTGTGTCAACCCACACATCACAACTTTGATAGTGGTCTTCATCCTATGATGGTGTCCAGCTTGGCATGTCACTACCAGGGCATTTGGGATCTCAGTGTCCCCACCCCATCACATTGTTCTTCTCAGATGGCCTCAAGGGACTTTGTAGCAGGGGTGGAGTAGAGGGAATCCATTCAGATGCTGTCTGAAGAGGGGTGATTCACAAGGAAGTCTTTCTAACCCCATGGCCCCCTCTACAGATCTGAGTGGTGGGAACCCAAGAGGCAATGAGTTGTAGCAAGGAAATGTGATTGGTGCTGGGAAGATGAAGTGAAGCTGGAGAGAGGCTGTAAGAAATGACCAGCAGCCAGTGCAGACTCTTGGTCCTCCAGAATATGGAAGGTCCTGAACCAGCAACAAAAGGGTAGAAATCAAGCAGCAGAAAAGACCCCATAGTCTAGTGCAAGGGCAGGAGGCTAGAACACAAACCAGAAATATGGTGGACCACAGCAGAGACTCACAAAATTAAGAGGTGATTCTGTTAATAGTTACGAGCTCTGACTTTAGAGTTTGAATCCAGGCTCTGCCCTCTTTGGGCTGAGTGAGTGACGTATGATTCTTCACCTGTAGAATGGACTAATCCATCACTTATAGGTGGCTGTGAATCGTGAAGTCTGTTCTACCATTGTAACAAAACTGGAAACAGACGAGCAGCCTGAACACAGGTCACGCCCTTGGCAGGCCCCTCCCACACAGAAGCAGACCAGCTTTTGTTAAGGGCATATTTTGAGAAGTATAATGATTTGGGGAGAGAAGAGACCCCCAGGCTACACTTTAGTACTCTTGAAAAAATATTCTCCATCTGAACAGAAGTTTATTCAGCTGAGATCTAAAATGATTTAACCAATTCTTAAATATTTCTAAGGCCTATAATAAACCCTAATTACTCTTGTCTGCATCCCACTTTGTTCCCTATGAAGTACCCCACTAGGTATGATGGGGACGTTAATAGTTTTCTTCCTCCAGGTCCTAAGGTGCCACTCTGGTGTACCGTCCCTGGGCCTTCTGTACAATGTCCCCCAGCCCAGCATGCAAAGGTGTTTTTGGGTGTGCTGCAGCCTCTGCCCTAAAGCTCGGAGTGTAGGCCTGAGGTGGAGCAGCATTAGCTGCTCTTTCCTTTAAAAGATCAAGTGTTCATATGTTTTGTTCCAATTCAACATTAACTGCATGTTTCATTTGTATTATATGTGGCTAAAATGTAAAATGAATGCATTTTATTTTTTATTATACTTTAAGTTCTAGGGTACATGTGCACAACGTGCAGGTATGTTACATATGTATACATGTGCCATATTGGTGTGCTGCGCCCATTAACTCATCATTTACATTACGTATATCTCCTAATGCTATCCCTCTCCCCCGCCCCCCACAATAGGACCTGGTGTGTGATGATTCCCTTCCTATGTCCAAGTGATCTCATTGTTCAATTCCCACCTATGAGTGAGAACATGCGGTGTTTAGTTTTCTGTTCTTGCGATAGTTTGGTGAGAATGATGGTTTCCAGCTGCATCCGTGTCCCTACAAAAGACACGAACTCATCATTTTTATGGCTGCATAGTATTCCATGGTGTATATGTGTCACATTTTCTTAATCCAGTCTGTCACTGATGGACATTTGGGTTGATTCCAAGTCTTTGCTATTGTGAATAGTGCTGCAATAAACATACGTGTGCATGTGTCTTTACAGCAGCATGACTTATAATCCTTTGGGTATATCCCCAGTAGTGGGATGGCTGGGTCAAATGTTATTTCTAGTTCTAGATCCTTGAGGAATCGCCACACTGTTTTCCACAATAGTTGAACTAGTTTACAGTCCCACCAACAGTGTAAAAGTGTTCCTATTTCTCCACATCCTCTCCAGCACCTGTTGTTTCCTGATTTTTTAATGATTGCCATTCTAACTGGTGTGAGATGGTATCTCATTGTGGTTTTGATTTGCATTTCTCTGATGGCCAGTGATGATGAGCATTTTTTCATGTGTCTGCTCTCTTCTTTTGAGCAGTGTCTGTTCATATCCTTTGCCCACTTTTTGATGGGGTTATTTTTCTCTTGTAAATTTGTTTGAGTTCTTTATAGGTTCTGGATATTAGCCCTTTGTCAGATGAGTAGATTGCAAAACTTTTCTCCCATTCTGTAGGTTGCCTGTTCACTCTGATGGTAGTTTCTTTTGCTGTGCACAACCTCTTTAATTAGATCCCATTTATCAATTTTGGCTTTTGTTGCCATTGCTTTTGATGTTTTAGACATGAAGTCCTTGCCCATGCCTATATCCTGAATGGTATTACCTAGGTTTTCTTCTAGGGTTTTTATGGTTTTAGGTCTAACATTTAAGTCTCGAATGCATCTTGAATTAATTTTCATATAGGGAGTAAGGAAAGGATCCAGTTTCAGCCTTCTACTTATGGCTAGTCAATTTTCACAGCACCATTTATTAAATAGGGAATCCTTTCCCCATTTCTTGTTTTTGTCAGGTTTGTCAAAGATAAGATGGCTGTAGATGTGTGGTATTATTTCTGAGGACTCTGTTCTGTTCCATTGGTCTATATCTCTGTTTTGGTACCAGTACCATGCCGTTTTGGTTACTGTAGCCTTGTAGTACAGTTTGAAGTCAGGTAGCGTGATGCCTCCAGCTTTGTTCTTTTGACTTAGGATTGTCTTGGAGATGCGGGCTCTTTTTTGGTTCCATATGAACTTTAAAGCAGTTTTTTCCACTTCTGTGAAGAAACTCATTGGTAGCTTGATGGGGATGGCATTGAATCTATAAATTACCTTGGGCAGTATGGCCATTTTCACGATATTGATTCTTCCTATCCATGAGCATGGTATGTTCTTCCATTTGTTTGTGTCCTCTTTTATTTCACTGAGCAGTGGTTTGTAGTTCTCCTTGAAGAGGTCCTTCACATCCCTTGTAAGTTGGATTCCTAGGTGTTTTATTCTCTTTGAAGCAATGTGAATGGGAGTTCATTCATGATTTGGCTCTCTGTTTGTCTGTTACTGGTGTATAAGAATGCTTGTGATGTTTGCACATGGATTTTGTATCCTGAGACTTTGCTGAAGTTGCTTTATCAGCTTAAGGAGATTTTGGGCTGAGACAATGGGGTTTTCTAAATATACAATCATGTCATCTGCAAACAGCAACAATTTGACTTCCTCTTTTCCTGAATACCCTTTCTTTCTTTCTCTTGCCCGATTGTCCTGGCCAGAACCTCCAACACTATGTTGAACAGGAGTGGTGACAGAGGGCATCCCTGTCTTGTGCCAGTTTTCAAAGGCAATGCTTCCAGTTTTTGCCCATTCAGTGTGATACTGGCTGTGGGTCTGTCATAAATAGCTCTTATTATTTTGAGATATGTTCCATCAATACCGAATTTATTGAGAGTTTTTAGCATGAAGGGCTGTTGAATTTTGTCAAAGGCCTTTTCTGCATCTATTGAGATAATCATGTGGTTTTTGTCTTTGGTTCTGTTTATATGCTGCATTACGTTTATTGATTTGCATATGTTGAACCAGCCTTGCATCCCAGGGATGAATCCAACTTGATCATGGTGGATAAGCTTTTTGATGTGCTGCTGGATCCGGTTTGCCAGTATTTTATTGAGGATTTTTGCATCGATGTTCATCAGGGATATTGGTCTAAAATTCTCTTTTTTTGTTGTGTCTCTGTCAGGCTTTGGTATCAGGATGATGTTGGCCTCGTAAAATGAGTTAGGGAGGATTCCCTCTTTTTCTATTGATTGGAATAGTTTCAGAAGGAATGGTACCAGCTCCTCCTTGTACCTCTCGTAGAATTCAGCTGTGAATCCGTCTGGTCCTGGACTTTCTTTGGTTGGTAGGCTATTAACTATTGCCTCAATTTCAGAGCCTGCTATTGGTCTATTCAGGGATTCAACTTCTTCCTGGTTTAGTCTTGGGAGAGTGTAAGGGTCCAGGAAATTATCCATTTCTTCTAGGTTTTCCAGTTTATTTGCATAGAGGTGTTTATAGTATTCTCTGATGGTAGTTTGTATTTCTGTGGGGTCGGTGGTGATATCCCCTTTATCATTTTTTTATTGCGTCTATTTGATTCTTCTCTCTTATTAGTCTTGCTAGTGGTCTATCAATTTTGTTGATCTTTTCAAAAAACCAGCTCCTGGATTCATTGATTTTTTTTTTTGGAGGGTTTTTTGTGTCTCTATCTCCTTCAGTTCTGCTCTGATCTTAGTTATTTCTTGCCGTCTGCTAGCTTTTGAATGTGTTTGCTCTTACTTCTCTAGTTCTTTTAATTGTGATTTTAGAGTGTCAATTTTAGATCTTTCTTGCTTTCTCTAGTGGGCATTTAGTGCTATAAATTTCCCTCTACACACTGCTTTAAATGTGTCCCAGAGATTCTGGTATGTTGTATCGTTGTTCTCATTGGTTTCAAAGAACATCTTTATTTCTGCCTTCATTTCGTTATGTACCCAGTAGTCATTCAGGAGCAGGTTGTGCAGTTTCCATGTAGTTGAGCAATTTTGATTGAGTTTCTTAGTCCTGAGTCCTAGTTTGATTGCACTGTGGTCTGAGAGACAGTTTGTTATAATTTCTGTTCTTTTACATTTGCTGAGGAGTGCTTTACTTCCAACTATGTGGTCAATTTTGGAATAAGTGTGATGTGGTGCTGAGAAGAATGTATATTCTGTTGATTTGGGGTGGAGAGTTCTGTAGATGTCTATTAGGTCCACTTGGTGCAGAGCTGAGTTCAATTCCTGGATATCCTTGTTAACTTTGTCTTGTTGATCTGTCTAATGTTGACAGTGGGGTGTTAAAGTCTCCCATTATTATTGTATGGGAGTCTAAGTCTCTTTGTAAGTCTCTAAGTACTTGCTTTATGGATCTGGGTGCTCCTGTATTGGGTCCATATATATATTTAGGATAGTTAGCTCTTCCTGATGAATTGATCCCTTTACCATTATGTAATGGCCTTCTTTGTCTCTCTTGATCTTTGATGGTTTAAAGTCTGTTTTATCAGAGACTAGGATTGCAACCCCTGCCTTTTTTTGTTTTCCATTTGCTTGGTAGATCTTCCTGTATCCCTTTATTTTGAGCCTATGTGTGTCTCTGCATGTGAGGTGGGTCTCCTGAATACAGCAAACTGATGAGTCTTGACTCTTTATCCAATTTGCCAGTCTGTGTCTTTTAACTGGACCATTTAGTCCATTGACATTTAGGGTTAATATTGTTATGTGTGAACTTGATCCTGTCATTATGATATTAACTGGTTATTTTGCTCACTAGTTGATGCAGTTTCTTCCTAGCATCGATTGACTTTACATTTTGACATGTTTTTGCAATGGCTGGTACCTGTTGTTCCTTTCCATGTTTAGTGCTTCCTTCAGGATCTCCTGTAGGGCAGGCCTGGTGGTGACAAAATCTCTAAGCATTTGCTTGTCTGTAAAGGATTTTATTTCTCCTTCACTTATGAAACTTAGTTTGGCTGGATATGAAATTCTGGGTTGAAAATTCTTTTCTTTAACAATGTTGAATATTGACTCCCACTCTCTTCTGGCTTGTAGAGTTTCTGCCGAGAGATCTGCTGTTAGTCTGATGGGCTTCCCTTTGTGTGTAACCCGACCTTTCTCTCTGGCTGCCCTTAAGATTTTTTCCTTCATTTCAACTTTGGTGAATCTGACAATTATGTGTCTTGAAGTTGCTCTTCTTGAGGAGTATCTTTGTGGCTTTCTCTGTATTTCCTGAATTTGAATGTTGGCCTGCCTTACTAGGATGGGGAAGTTCTCCTGGATGATATCCTGCAGGCGTGTTTTCCAACTTGGTTCCATTTTCCCCGTCACTTTCAGGCACACCAATCAGACGTAGATTTGATCTTTTCACATAGTCCCGCATTTCTTGGAGGCTTTGTTCATTTCTTTTTACTCCTTTTTCTCTACTCGCTTCATTTCATTCATTTGATCTTCAATCGCTGATACTGTTTCTTCTACTTGATCGAGTTGGTTACTGAAGCTTGTGCATTTGTCACGTTGTTCTCGTGTTATGGTTTTCATCTCTATCAGTTCTTTTAAGATCTTCTCTGCATTGATTATTCTAGTTATCCATCCATTCTTTTTTTCAAGGTTTTTTGTTTCTTTGTGCTGGGTACATAATTCCTCCTTTAGCTCTGAGAAGTTTGATTGACTGAAGCCTTCTTCTCTCAACTCATCAAAGTCATTCTCCATCCAGGTTTGTTCTGTTGCTGGTGATGAACTGCATTCCTTTGGAGGGGGAGATGCACTCTGATTTTTTGAATTTCCAGATTTTCCCCCATCTTTGTGGTTTTATCTGCCTTTGGTCTTTGATGATGGTGACGTACTGATGGGGTTTTGGTGTGGGTGTCCTTTCTGTTTGTTAGTTTTCCTTCTAACAGTCAGGACCCTCAGCTGTAGGTCTGTTGGAGTTTGCTTGAGGTCCACTCCAGACCGTTTGCCTGGGTGTCAGCAGCAGAGGCTGCAGAAGATAGAATATTGCTGAACAGCTAGTGTTGCTGTCCGATTCTTGCTCTGGAAGCTTCGTCTCAGGGGTGTACCCTGCCATGTGAGGTGTGAGATATCAGTCTGCACCTAGTGGGGGATGTCTCCCAGTTAGGCTACTCAGGGGTCAGGGACCCACTTGAGCAGGCAGTCTGTCCGTTCTCAGATCTCAACCTCCGTGTTGGGAGATCCACTGCTCTCTTCAAAGCTGTCCGACAGCGGCATTTACCTCTGCCGAGGTTTCTGCTGCTTTTTGTTTAGCTATGCCCTGTCCCCAGAGGAGGAGTCTACAGAGGCAGGCCGGCCTCCTTGAGCTGTGGTGGGCTCTACCCAATTCGAGCTTCCTGGCAGCTTTGTTACCTACTTAAGCCACAGCAATGGTGGACGCCCCTCCCCCAGCCTCACTGCCACCTTGCAGTTAGATCTCAGACTGCTGTGCTAGCAATGAGGGAGGCTCTGTGGGCATGCGACCCTCTGGGCCAGATGTGGGATATAATCTCCTAGTGTGCTGTTTGCTAAGACCCTTGGTAAAGTGCAGTATTAGGGTGGGAATTACCCGATTTTCCAGGTGTTGTGTGTCTCAATTTCCTTTGGCTAGGAAAAGGAATTCCCTTCCCCCTTGCGCTTCCCAGGTGAGGCAATGCCTCACCCTGCTTCAGGTCTCGCTGGTCGGGCTGTACCCACGGACCAGCGCCAACTGTCCGACACGCCCCAGTGAGATGAACCCGGTACCTCAGTTGAAAATGCAGAAATCGCCCGTCTTCTGTGTCGCTCATGCTGGGAGCTGGAGGCTGGAGCTGTTTCTATTTGGCCATCTTGGGTGTGCCCCCGCATTTTAATATATTAGGGACAGAAGACAAAGCATGGAGTTTGCTGTCACATACCGGCTCACCTTGTGCCAGGCTCTGGCTAGTTGTAGGGTGTTAGAAATACCTTAATTTGGCTGTCTTGGGTTCTCTGGGGAAGCAGGCAAGTTTTACATCACTTAATACAATCCTTATTTTTGATAGCATCAGCCTTCTTTCCACGGCATGCTGAGCTCAACCAGGAGTATTCATCGCCTTGAGGTGCTCCCTTTTCTAATTCCTCAGGTGTGACTGCTGAGGGGCTTCAGGCCATCTTCAAATCTTGTGGCTGCTCCTGGCTCAGTATGTGAATAAAGACAGCAGGGAGACTATTGCTATTGTTTAAATCACATAAGGGTGCCATGCTTGTGAGCCTATGGAAAGGCTCAGCTTGACTATTTATAAGTCCACAGGAAAGTCCATGTGAGAGAGTAATACAAAGCGGGTGAGGTATATCTGCCCCGTGGGTGTGAAGTGCCAACCACACACTGCGACCTGGGCAGCCAGTCCTGACAGGTGCAAGAGCACCTTAGCCCAGGGCTCCATGGAGCAGTGGAGGAAGTTGCCACTATCCACTCTGCCCTGACTGGTGGGCCTCTGCTCCCAGCGCCCATCACAGCTGTTATTGACATAACTAAGACCATGGAATAGGGTTTGAATCCAGGCTCTGCCCTCTATGATTCCTCACCTGTAAAATGGACTAGTGTCTAAGAGAAAATTGGACCTTCAGGTAAGCAAAAATAATTTTTTTTTTAAATCACATCATTTCTTTGGGTATGTAGATAAAACCTCTTCTACCAAAGGAGTCCCAGCAAGATCAGTGACTCAGGTGTCCCTCTGTGGTGAATGCCACATGTAGTCCTCCCCAAACGAGGTCCACAGTGGGAAGCAAACCAGCCTGGCCCTGGTTCTCCACTGCTCTCAGGCCGAAAGCAGCTTCTGAGCTGAGCCTCAGCAGGAGTTCCTGGGCCCTGACAAGCATCCCTCAGGCACAGACTTCATCCTAGCAGTCACAAGAAACTGTCAGTAGTTGATAATGTTTACCTACAAGAATTGTCATTACATACAACTCAACCTACTATTTGATGATTATCCATCTCCATCCTAGACTTTATGCTCCATGAGGGCAGGGATTTTTGTGTATTTAGTTTACTGCTCTAATGTCTGTGTTTAGAATAATGCTGGGCACACAGTAAGCCCTTAATAAAAATTGACAGTGTAATTTGCTTTGTAATAAAATATTTCTAAACCACAGTGCCCATGGAGGAAATCAGTAAAATAACTGAGATACCAGTCAATAAGAATGAAATGTGTCAGCAAGAAAGAAAATGGAGACCTTGGGTGGTTGATGTATCCTGTTCTAGGCCTGTGAGCCCCGGGGTTTAAAAGCAGTCTTGTGCCCTGAATTCCAAATGGGCTTGATGATACTAATAAAACAATTAAAATCAATAATTTCTTCATTGGGCGTATCAGACTAAGGCAAGAGAATACAGTAACAGATACGAAGTTTGCTGGAGACTTGGAATGGTTTTTCTGGTACTCAATTTGGAGTACACTCAGGGACTATCAACTTGGTCATAGGTTACGTTCAGAGGCCAAATGGAAGGTAAAGGATGATTTGGACTGGGTTTCACATGACAGCTGAGCCAGAAAATGGTCCGTCTGCTCTCCCTTTGCAGCTATTAAAAAAGCAGTTCCTGAAGTGAAGCCACCCTCTCTGGTAGTCTCTGGGGCCCTGCCATCACCTTGCCCCACTGCACTGTTGTTTTGGGGGTGTGTTTGTGTGTTGTGTGAAGGGCAATGGAAAAAGGAAGGGACTAGGGCTGTGGGCATTTGTTTTCTTCTGCCTGGCATCTCTACCTGATTCAAGACTGGGTCGCAGCAAGCACAGCTAGGAGGAAGAAGAAATGTGGGGAGAATGACACTGGCCAGCCACCAAAGACAACACAGCCACCATGGAAAGAAGCCATAAGTCACCTGGAGGGGTGGTCACCTCTGCCATGGCTCAACTTGACAGAATGGTGCCCTAGAAGGTAACAATTTTCATAACCTTAAAAGACATCCTCAGCCCCGTGTTCTAACAGCCTCATTGTACCAAGGGTTTAGAAGACATTAGCATCTGCAGGCAATGGGCGGGTCACATGATTCAACCTTATCTGTAGAGGAAAAAAATGAAAAGCTGATGGTCGGTCACTTGGACAGCCCAACAGGTGCCACCTCCAGCTGGAGACAGAGCCTTGACAACCTCACCAGTGGTCATAGTACTGCATTGGGATAGCTGGTGCTGGCCCTCCCAATCCGCTGGGCACCAGCCATCTCAACGCAGCACCTGCCACACCCCTCCTGCCATTTTCATATTTTCCTCACAGAAGTTTTATCTACCTGTGCAGGAATCTTCAGAGTTTCTTTGGGGAATCTAAACATGTGGTTTGCATTTAACACAAATAATCGGACTGGGGATCTGTGAGGGCAGAGGCTACATTTTATCACTGTGTTCCCAATGCAAACGCAGGAAACATACCAGGAAAAGCCAAGTCACAGTCCTGATTTCCTAGCAACATTTTGCACTGACTGTGATCAGACCAGTCACAAATTTATGTCTTAGGTAAAATTTTAAAATACTGCCCTGGAATCAAATAATGGGATATCAAATACTTCTAATGAAATCCCGTAAGTGGGAAGAAAAGCATTTCCATAGTCCTGCCAGTCCCCCAGTCTGGGGAAGGCTGGATATTGCCGAACACAGTGAGTATTTCACTGGGTCTGAAGGCGACCACATCAGTCTTTCACAGTGAGGGATGCTAGGAATGGAGGAGCCAAGTCTGAACCACAGCTTTTCAGTTGGTGAAGAAGTGGGACAAGGCTCCATGGTTGTTTCACAGCCTTCCCCTGGCTACCCTCCACATCAGTCATGATTGCTACCCTCCTTCACTACCTGCTGGCCAATGGATGGGACTCAAGGTTTCTTGTCTTTTTGGGTCACCAACCATCTGTACAGAAAAAGGCCATTTCTCCTGCCTGAAAAGTGAGCACTACAGGCTGGCTCTTGTTCCATAGAGTAACTGTCTGAAGAAGCGAGTCTTTAGACACCACACTCGCACTTCCCCGTCACACAGGCTTAGCAGACTAAATATTAAAGACTAGACCTCAGCTTGCAAAGGAAATTCTAAGAACAGAAACAAAAGAAGGTCACCTGTTACCACTACCAGCCATCTGTGGAGAAGCCACCACTGAGAGAGCCAACACTCAGCACCTTTACTAAGTCGAAATCAAACAGATATTCCACAGCTATGAAATATCTGAACGTCTCCAGAGACAGTTCACAGCAGACAATTGACAGCAGATGTAAAGTACCTCTGATCAACATGGGCCCCACTTAGGAAGTTCCCGAGCGTGTCCACGGAGTGCATGCCATTTGCTTGCCTTCACAGAGCATTTATGGGTGGCCACGGCTGGGTTATAGGAGTGGAATGCTGTAGGGTTTCAGAGGCTGGTGACAGTCAACAATCTGGTCACACTACACACATCACCCTTCCTCGGACAGGGGCCTGTTATTCACAGTGACCCCTTGGACGCTCACGTATCTGGGCATACTCTCCCTCATTCCAGTGCAAATGTTGCCTCCACGGGAAATGTTTGTCACCACTTCCTGCCACATGGTTGTTCTCGTTGTGTTCCCACCTCCTACGGATGTCCCTCTTGAGCTCTTTCTCACTTTTAAAAATTTATTCAATAGCTGTTTACTGAGGGCATTACTCTCAACCCTGATGATACAACAGTATCGTAGTGGGACTCAGACTCTTGAAGCAGAAAAGCTTTGGTATCTCCCATGCCCAGCGCACTTTGTGACACTTTTTAGGAACTTGGTTATAGGTTAGAGGTTAATTAGAATTGATACTAATTCTAATGAGACATCACAACTTTGCCTTAACATTCAATGATAAACCTGCTAGGTGTATCACACAGCTAGGTCAAGAGTTCATATTCTGTCTTTCAAATAGCCAGCCACTGGCCCATTTAGGAACACAGCAGAAGACTATCTAACTATTAAACATCAGTTTCTCTTATAACATTTTCCTGAAAAAAATAAAAAACAAATCCCTCTAGTGTTTAGTGTTGGTCTGCCCTGTGACTCAGAGAGCTGGGGAATCTAGCTAAGTCTGAGCCGCAGCCTTCGCTGACCCAGCACAGCTCACTACAGCATGATGCCCAAGGGCTGGCCGGCCACTAAGTTGCTTCCTGTATTCCATCTGACACAGCTTAGACAGCATTCCAGGCTCTTCAGGGGCACAGCTTCATGAAGTACTGATGGTACTAGAAGAAAGGCAAACTGACAGGATAGTTATTCTTATATGAATTTAAGATAATCAGCCAGTGCTCTGCCTCCCGATGGGAAGCCTCACTGGCTTTTCCTTCTTGGTGTTCTTTCCTGTTCCCTCTTTACCTTTCCAGTCTAAACACGAGGGTGCCCAGGGTTCACTCCTTCCTCCTCCTCCTCCCTATCTGCATTCCCCTCCTGATCGCAGTTGGCCCCATGGCTTTAAGTACTACCCCAAGCTGAGTTTTCATTTGCAGTTTTGAACTCCAGATGTGCATATCCAGCTGCCTGCTTGGCCTCCACTGGGATGTCTAGCAAGGCACTTGAAAATTATGTGCAAACCAGGACTCTTGATTTTCATTCCGCACTCAAAACGTGTTCTTCACCTTGTCCACCTCATCTCAGCAAATGAGAGTTCAATTCTTAGACATGTGCAGGTGGGAAACCTTGCTATCATCTTTGACTCCTTTCTCAGAAATCCCACGTTACTCCATCGGCAAGCCTGTGGGCCTTCATTCTAGCTGTTCCCTTTGCCTGGAATGCTTTCTCCTATACCCATATGGCTAACTCCTCTGTCTCCTTCAAGGCTGTGGTTAAATCTCCTCTTCTCAATAAATCCTATTCTAACTCTCTTCAACATTCCCTCTCACTATTCCAGCACACCCCGGCCTCTCTTACCCGGGCTACACCTTCTCCCGGCTCCTCTACCCTATTGCACACCACCTTTTACCATACTATATAGTTTACTTACTTTGTTTATTGTCTGCCCCCACTAGCTTGAATGTAAACTGCATGAGGACAGGGAACTTTGTGCAGTTTGTTCTTTGTGTCCCAACTGCCTAGAACAAGGTCTGACATGTAACAAGTGCTTAGTAAATATTCACTGATTGAATGGATGAATGAAAAGATAAGGTGATGTGATTATATTACATTTTTAAACAAAGCCATTGTAGAAAGTTCTTGACAAGTTTTTGAAATGGCTGGAGGAAAAGCTTCATTTTGCACTTCTGGCCAACAGAACGCCAGCCACACAGTTACTACTGGAACACATGTGCAGACCAAACCACAGGACTGGTCTTTTGCATAACTGCCTGCACTGAAAACCTTCCTGGCTACAGAAAATAGCTGGTTGTTAGGAAATCACATAGAAAAAAGTAGTCACTTGATTAAATGTAATACACTTTCAGGTATCTAGAGACCAGCCTGAGTCTAGGCTCAGATCTCTGAAATTGTTTCCAGCCTGGCCTGGCTGTAGCATGGACAGCTGCCAAGACAGGCCGTGGCTGACCTGTGAGAGCCAGCCAGGCACTGGCCGGGAGAGGAGCAGCACACGGGAGAAGGACGGGAAAGGACAGGTGAGAAGACAAAAGATATGGGGGGGAATGAGGTGATCCACGGCCACTTGTGAAAGAGGCAGGGTGGTACTTAGAAGCAGTGTGAGCCTGGAGAACGGAAAACACCACTGTGAAGGTACCAGCACTGTGGGCAGAGGATGCAGAACTGTTCTGCAGCCCAGGAAAACGCCCACTCCTCTTGGCTGCATCGCAGATCAACCTCTGAGGGTGGGGGATGAGTTTTCCTGTTCCCAGTAGATGTTTAGAAGTCAGGCCATCTGTCTCAATCAAGTGTACAACAACTGGGACTGAATGATAAGCAACATCGCTGTGTGTGGTTAACCCTCATCTGTGTGCTTCCCTCTCTTTTCTGTCTACGTTTTTAATCTTTCCCCAAGTCATCTTCCATGCTGATAGTCGGAAGTCATTCTGGCAGCCCCTAACAGCTATTTGTAGGCCACCAACTGTTGTTAAGTGGAGACATTTTCTCTTTTACAATATCCCAAGGCAAACTGTCAGTCTGAAGGCTGTGCTTTGAGGAGGGCTCATGTATCAGACCACATCCAGTTCCCTCGCCACTGAATTTGCCATTAAGATATACTCTTCCAAAGACCACAGTGTGAGCCTGCAGATTTCCCATGTGCAGGGACTCTGGAGACACTGCAGTACTGATCCTCACTCACCAAGACAAGAGACACCCTACTTCAGAAGAAACAGACATACATGATACAATTCAGAATGAATTTCATGGGTAAAAATAATAAAAAGTGGATAACTATCTGGAAAACTATCCAGTAAAAAAACACCAGAAGTCTCACTGTGACACAGATGCACTTGTCCCATTATAAAAAGCACTGGTTCCAAGACAGGCTGCAGGCCTGAACTGCGATTCCACTGGAAACGCGCTGACAGTGGTAAGGAGTGTTCCTATTCCTCAGTTTCTATGACTCCAGCCCTATCCCCAGCTACACTCAGTGCCTCTTACGCAGTCCCCTACACATATGGCAGTGTCGACCAGCTTTACATGCCATTTCTGATGCCCATTTCCTTTCTAAGCATCACTTCTTTGGAAGAACCTTCTGGAAAGGTCTTCTATAATAAAAATGATAGATTCCAAGTAAAGATGAAATGGAGGTGAAACTATAAACACCTTCCCCCAAATTTATAATATACATTCACAATGGATACTTAAACTCTTGTTGGAAGTTCGTAAAGGTGATTAGAACCCTTTAATAATCATGAAGATAATTTACACTAACAATGGCAGCATTTCATCCTTGTTGAGCACTCTGTGCTAGACATTGGTTAAGCACTTTAACTCATGCAGTCCCGATAGCAATCCTATGAGGTTGATATTATTGTCATTTGACAGATGAGGAAACTGAGGCACAGAAGGGCTAAGTAGGGTTACACAGTTAACGGCAGGACAGGGAACTCAAAATTAGAGAATGTGGCTCCAGAGTCCACTTCCTGAGCCTTATCCTAGACTGCTGTTTTACTGCAGACCAGAGGCTAACTTCCAAGACAAAAACATTTCTCCAACTGAAGAGGGGAGACTGATATGCACTCAAAAGCTGACTTAGTTATATCTACGAGGATGAGAGAGCAGGTGATAAGGAACCATTATCAAGTGAGAAACCACAGGAGTGCCGTAAGGGGTTATGGAGGTGGGAAGACTGCACCAAAACAAAGGTTGCCTAATGTCAAGCAGGTTGACTTGCTAATCCTATTGCAAAACAACAGCAAGATAAAGAAATTCCATCTCCACTATCTCTTCCATTTGATCTGAGTGTCACCAACCTTACCGAAGCATTAGATGCCACTTTGGAATGGCTGCCCTTGGTCCAACTAACTTCTAGAAGGAAGCCTAGTGAACAGGTCAGAACAATTTAAGGCTCACTATGATGTGAACCTTGTACAGAATGTGGAACACCTGTGTGAGCAGAAAACTGCAAACAGCAACAAACCCACTGGACCAGAAGGGGAAAAAAAGATCTAAGCAGTATAATCAACTGACAACTTTAGTTTTTGCTCAGATGTTGTATGCTTGGGAATCATCTGAAATTACAGATCCACTCAGAAAAATAATGCCATCCACAAAATGATCCATAAAAAAACACATCCAAGAAAGCCATCTGTAGCCAATTAGACAAAATCGAGCAATGAGCATCTCAGTCCCAAATCCCTCCTCCAGTAGCTCAGGCCACTGTTCAGCCATCTCGCCTCCTCCAAGCAGCCTTTCTCAGTTCACAGAGCTGATGATCTTTGTCTTGCCTGACTGCCTCCTCACCCCTGAATCCTTGCACCACTATCTGTGAGATCCAGGGGGTGTTAGTTACACCCATGGCATTGAGGGATCTGCTTATTCCTATGTCTGCGTGCAGGGGAAGCTGCTCGTAATCTCAGGCATCTGGCTCTCGTGAAAGCTTGCTTAGAACAACTGTAAACACCAGAGGGTTGGGGGGAAGCAAGATCTCTTCCTTCCACCCAGGAAGAGTTCTGGTTCTGTACCCTACAAGCCCAAATGAAATTAGCAAAGGTATTCAAGCCTGCTTGTCTTCCTCAGATACCAGATGGGCTGCTATCTTCAGTACCAAAACTTCAATTAGCCACTCAGAGTCTGGGGCACTAAACAGTATTTCTAAATAAAAGTAATACAACAAAGTAGGAGTTATAACATGAATCATGTATTTCTGCCCAATCGTGACCACTTTTGGTTAATCTGTACCTTTGCCCATTCAGGTTTTTCAATGAAAACTTGTTCAAAGCCCAAGTAGAATTTGATTTCAGTGATGACCAGTTCTGAAGTGATTCTTCAAATGATGGCTCATCAGTTATTTATGCCATAACTGTCTAGGAGGGCTGTGGGTCTATGTCAGAATTGAGACTTAATGGCAATTGTTAAATCCAAACGCCTGTAAATTTACAGCTGGGGCTAGAAGAGACTAATGAGCGGTTCCACAGATACGTGCCTCTGTCAGCGAACATGCATTTACTGAGCATCTACTATGCACGAAGTGGGTTCCACTCTGAACACCAGAGGTAGAACTGAAAAGACACATTGCACCCTTGTGGGGCTTCCTTATATTCTGAAACAGTGGCTTTTACACTTCCTGGATTTGACAGTCCAGAAAAACTGTTGGGAGGTCAACATTTTTTATTTTGCTAATAAGGACACTGAAGATAGCCTTTATTGTCTCCTCTTATCATTTCATAAAAGAATATTTTAATATAAGAAGGGTGAAGGATGTAATCGGAAAATAAAGGGCAGTTCTTTGAAGCGAATACATTCAGCTTGATGAAATGTTACTACACTTACCAAACTTCCTTGATTTTGCTGTGAAATGGTAGAAGCCTTAGCACAGAGTGGACCAGCACTCGTTCAAAGGAAGCAACTTCTGGCTGAGGGCCCTTCTGCGGGGTAAGAGATGGGGGAGTGCAGAGGGTACCTGTGTTAAGATGTGGACACCTTTCTAAGAAGCCTATTTATTTACTGTGCAAGTATCAAGATACAGGGTAAGGAGGCTCTGAGTCTCTTTGGAGTCTAGGTCCAAACTTGTTTTTGTTGCATCTCATTTTGTGTTTTAAGTTTTAAGAGACGAGGTCTCACTATGTTGTCCAGGCTAGTATGCAGTGGCTATTCACAGGTGTGATCATATTGCGCTACAGTCCCAAACTCAAGTGATCCTCCTGCCCGAGTAGCTAGGACCACAGGCATGAGCCTACGTGGCTTACTCCATCTCATTTTAAAGTTTCAAGAGTTGTGGACAAGCTAAACCAGCTTAATGTCGACATTTAGTAACTCATTTAGTTCCACGGGCCAGATCAGGAACAGGAAATCAAAGGGTTTCCTGGCAATAAAAGGGTTTTTGTGAATGACTACAGCATCTTTGAGAGCAGATATCTACATGTTATTTTAGTACATGATCAATAATATTAGAAGCTTTAACCAGTAAGATTTTCAGAGACAAGCAAGAGAAAAAGGGAAGGAACTGGTTATTTTCAAGTTGTCAATTAAAAACAAAGAAGCTTGCATTAATGCTTTTGCTGTTTCCCCAGAGAAATCTAGTAAGATATCCATTTTCTACTAAAAATACTCCCATGATATTATAGTTGGCAAGAAAAACACTCTCCGGGTGGGGAGAAGATGACAGATGAACATAAATAGAATTCTTTAGAAGACAATCACAGCACAGTTGTCATAAAAAGATCTTACAACCAAGGTCCCCAAAGGAAGTTTCTGTTACAATTACTTGAAATTAATGGCCATCAATTAAAAATTGTCTGATGCCCTTAGGATACGTGGAGAAACAATCTAGAAGAAAGATGCAGTTTCTCCATTGTTGAAGCCTCCCTCTTTCTCAGCAATAATTCCTGTTTAAAAGCAAATTACTTCCGCCAGCAGTTTTTAAAGCCTTAACTCTAGAACTGTTGAAATACATCTCAACAAACTCATCTAGCCAGATGATTCCTTCCCGTCAGTTAGTGATGAAGCCTTCCTTCACATTCCGGGTGAGAAGCTGTTTGTTAACTGGCTTATATGCAACTGGAAGAACTTTATGAAATACATTCTCCATAAGTTATTCATCAGACAGGCAGGATTACGAAAGAGCTCCTGCTTGACTATAACCAAAATACACTGATAATTCAAAACAAGTTACTAAAATAAATAAGCTGCAAAATGTAATGTGTAACAGAGTAAAAGGCACTTTGAAAAAACATAGTTACTAAGGTATGGAATTTCTAGGACAAGTAAATTTCTTGCCCGTTGAGGTCTTTGGGTGCAGATAATGTTAAATAATTCCTACTACAACAAACCAGGCGCTGTCTTTTCAACACCAGATCCCTGAACTTGGCCTCTGTCACTCTGAACACACAGCCACTCTGCATTTTGAGTTGAAATTACTTAAGAGTTGTGGACATGTATTTGTACTGATTCTTAAAGCATTTTAATATTGGCTTCACTTTCTCCGTATGTGTAGTTTTAATCTGTACTGCTGGCTGTCTTTAAAAGAAAAAAGTTGCTGGCCATTTAATAAAGCTACTGGGAAGACCATCTACAATAAATGAGCTCATAAATGTGGCTGACTGTGCTGTAGGACAGTTCTTCATAGCAGATGCAAATTACTTTTGAAGTGGCTTTATAGCTTAAAAGAATACCACCTTTGCATTAAGCCCCTAAAACAGAGTGCCGGAACTGCTCATGTAAATATTCAGAGCCATGCTTAAATGATTACCTGTTAATGTCATTTGAACCTAGATCATCCATGGCTCTGTGATAATTTATGTCTACAATTAAGTAGTTGCCATGGCAAACCACTTTCACATTTTATTTGCATATCAACTGCTGTATCCGAATTTTAAGAGAGTTTGCAATTTACTTCCAGACTTTCCAACTCATTCTTTAAAAACAGGTCCCCATCTTGGCCAGGTGCAGTGGCTCATGCCTGTAATCCCAGCACTTTGAGAGGCTGAGGCAGGTGGATCACCTGAGGTCAGGAGTTCGAGACCAGCCTGGCCAACATGGTGAAATCCCATCTCTACTAAAAATACCAAAAATTAGCCAGGTATTGTGGCAGGTGCCTATAAGCCCAGCTTCTGAGGAGGCTGAGACAGGAGAATCACTTGAACCTGGGAGGCAGAGGTTGCAGTGAGCCAAAATCAAGCCATTGCACTCCAGCCTGGGCAATAAGAGTGAAACTCCGTCTCAAAAAATACCAAAACAACAACAAAAAAACAAACAAAAAACAAAAACAACAACAAAAAACCAGTTCCTGTCTCTAGATTTACTAAATTAATACCTGCTTGGCCCACTTGCTTTTCAGCAGTCATTTTTTAATTTAATGATATGGTTGAATTCTTCATTCCCTTTATATATTATTTAGTTTATATTTCTTTTGCTTCTCTATGGTACAGTTTATGAAATGATGACTCTCTAATACAGCCTGGGAGCAGAACTCAGGAAGTTGTAGACCTGCGTCTACAGGTCTCTGCACATAGCAGGCACCCAGTAAAAGTGCCTAGGACTGAAATTGAATTCTGACCTGCCTTCTCACAACATGTCTGCATTTGTTTTACCTTTTTACCAAGGCACTACTAAAGGCTGGTGAATTAGGAAATGTGTCCTATCAGTGGTATGGTTAAACTGCTCAGACACGGAACTGTTGGACCTGACTTCTGGTGGAGCATCGTCTGTCTGGAGAGCCAGAAACCAAGAGCCTCCCTTTGGCAGCCAGAGGTCTTCAGGGCCTTATGCTCACCAGGAAGAAAAGGAAGGGCTGTTCCTTCTACTCTCCCCATGCCTCTTTGAGGGTGTTCTGAAGGTGGGCAACCAAGGTCACACCACCCCAGAGAAAGCCCAGTGACTTTTTCTGGAGTAAAATTCTGAGGCAGGGCTCCGTGTGCCCCAGGCATCTCCGTCCCTCTCCCTGTGCTTCCCGATCCCCTGTTCTGATTTCTCTCCTCTCAGTGGCTGACCTTGTCTTTTGGGCCTGGGAGTGAGTAAGTAGGGCATGAGAACAGTCATGGGGTTGGGCTATGGTCCTAACCTTGCTGCTTAAGGTAACTTTTTATCCTGTGTAAAAAGCAGTGAGAATACCAAGTCCTGGAGAGTGATCAGCTGCATTTCATATGCCGGCCCTTCCACCCACCAGATTTATGACAAAAGCAATTCTATAAGCGGCAAAGGCAAAATCCCCACTTGTCTGTCCCGGCTTTTCCTTTTATTGCTTTTTTTCAAGTTGTCCTCTTTCACCCTCAATCATCGCTCACTTCCAAGAAGGCTGAGCCTGCACACACCAGGCCCTTCACCACCAGCGCCATTCCCATGACCACACCCTTCACCGCAGCCCTGCAGAGGCAGGGTTCAGCCCCAGGGCAATCTCTCTGGTCAGACTGGTGGGGCAGCTTGCTCAGGCTGTCCTGCTGGACTGAGACCCATGCAGACAGAGGGCTGGAGGGAGTAGAGAGTGTGAGAGCCAGCCCAGCATAAAGGGAAGACTGGAAGATAGCAGGCAGCTGGCCGGTGGCTCATGCTCATGGCGGTCCCTGTGGAATAGGCCCAGCCAGCACAAGTGAGCCAAATCCTGAGCTCAGTTTAATGGCTTCAGTCCCAAACCTGAGTCACTGGGGATTCCATGGACTTCTAAGAGAACCCTGCACGCATTTCCAAAAACAAACTGCTTGATGTTGTCATGGAAAACCTGGATCTTTGCATTCTACGGTTTCACGATGGATTATATCCAGGTCACGACCTAAGGAAGACAGCCGGCAAAAAGCCAACCCTGCTGGCTGATCACCGGCTTTTGTAACGAATCCCAAAGGGATGCGAACCGATGTGTGCTGCTGGCTCTGCCAAGTCCTTGGACAAGTTCTCACCTCTGAAGACCAATCAGCCTGTGGTTTACTCCGCCAGGAGGCTCTGGGAAGCCACCTGCAATCAACATTCAATGGCTAGAAGCTGCCTCCAGAAGGCGAAGGAATGGAAAATGTGCATGTCAGGGGAAGGGGAGTGGGAGGAAGGAGCTCTTTGTTTTCCTGTCAATTTGACTGCTCTCTCCTGCTTTTTAAAAAAATGATCTGAGGACACCCCTGGTTACACCAAAGCCATAGGACTGCTGTGCGCCCTGAGCTCCAACACAGGCAGGCTCTTAAGGACAGGGAAAGACCCTACACACTGTATTTGTGTTTGATTTGAACAGAATAAGGTCAATTCTAAAAGCTACAAGATATCCCTGTTCCTTAGAATGCAACAAATCTGGGAAACCTATAATATACTAAAACTTGCCAAGAAAGCAGAAATACTTTGATAATGATTCTATAGCTACCATTTATTATTTACTGTGTGTTAAGCACTATGCTTAAGCCTTTTTATGTAGCATCTAACTTAATCCTCAAAAACAGTCCTGAGGTATAAAGTATTATACCCATTTTACAAGTGAGAAAACTATGGCTCAGAAAAGTGAGGCAAATTGGTCCGTGTTTCAAAGGCACATTCAGGTGAGGCTTGACCCCTCATTACTGCGTGAGTGCTGAACATCAAGGACACGTGCACAGTATTTAGAAAGTATCAGCCGGATGTCCACCATTAGGCCAGGCCCTGAAGGCAGATCCTGCTATCTGGATTCACGTAACAGGCAATAGTTATATTTCATTACTGTTTAAGTTAGCCTAGAGTTTGGGATTTCCACTGAAGTAGCAGATTCTTTCACACCCAATTTCTAAACTCGGACAAGATTTTGATTAATTGTGCTGTGTTTTTTATAGACAGTGAAGGCTACACAAGCCGGTGGCCTATTTATATCTTAAAATTAGGTATAGCAAAATAATATGCTTACGATCATTTTTCATCCAGTCACATTTTTGCCAAAATGTAAGGTGTAAGAACAAACACAGCCTGAGTATATTTCTAAAGAATCTTTTAGTTGCTCTGGCAACGGGCTCCTTTCTCACCATTTGTTTCAGTGTTGAAGAGATCCAGGGCTGAGGGAGATGGGGCATAGGGAGAGAAGAAGCCGGTGCTCACAGCTGCAGCAAGTCCTTGCTGAGGCTGGGGCTGACCAGAGGCTATCACAGATTGGCCAAGGGGAGAAAGCCAGCCAGCCCTTTCGGATGCCAGTGTGGCAACGTCCTCAGCCATGGATGCAAGAACCACAGCGCCCCTTACAGTGGCTTGAAGTGCATGATGAGACCTCCGATAGGGGAGAAAGCGCCCACTGAGTATCCCTTTCAGGTGTGACCCCCAAACATAAGAAGTATAGCTCAGTCCCTCTTTTTCATGATTTCTTCTCTGAAGGGTGATGCTAGGCTGGACAGAGAAAAGAAACCAGTTATTCCCTGCATTTCAGCACTTAGATCAGTGGCTCCTAGACAGCAGTCAAACTATGCAGGAATCTCTGCCTCCTGCCAATTTAAAATTCTGAGTAATTTAAGAATTTTTAAGATGCTGCATAGGTAACAGGAGTAAGGAGGAAGTTAAAGCTTCTAGACTGGAAAGAGGCAGAAGATCAGCACCAGCCCTCAGGAGTGCTCCTACTTCTTTCTCCTCAACCCTCCTCCCAGAGGCCTTGTGCAGACAGAAAAGTAAGAAAAACTCATTGGAGGCCAGGCACAGTGGCTCACACCTGTAATCCCAGCACTTTGGGGGCGGAGGTGGGTGGATCACTTGAGGTCAGGAGTTTGAGACCAGACTGGCCAACATGAGGAAACCCTGTCAATACTAAAAATACAAAAATTAGCCGGGCATTGTGGCGGGCGCCTGTCATCCCAGGAACTTGGGAGGCTGAGGCAGGAGAACCGCTTGAAACTGGGAGGGGGAGGTTTCAGTGAGCCAAATCATGCCATCGCATTCCCACCTGGGCAACAGCGTGAGAATCCGTCTTAAAAAAAAAAGAAAAGAAAAAAGAAAAAAAACTCCCTGGAGCGTTCGAATACCGGAGAGCCATACTAATCTCTGTGCAATAATGAACACCGTGCCATTAATGTGAGGCACACGAGAGTACCAGAATGTGTTGGACTAATCCACATTCAGAGATGGAATTCACTCACCTAACACCTTATTATAAACTGCATGTAAATAGTCTTGAAGGATACTATGCTTTGCTTCTGAATGACTGCCAAAGATAGGTTTAGTGTTATGGCCCAAGATGTCCCACCCCTTCCAGTAAATGGCCACTGGTTTACTGGAAGATAGTGGGATCATCAAGTTTCTCAGGATAAGAAGCACCCCTACATGACAAACCAGGAGTCTCATCTACATACCAGCAAATCAATAAAGCCCATAATAAAGGCATGAAATCATCAAGGATGTACAAATACAACAGAGCAAGGGAACAGTAAACAGAAATCCTTCTCTCTGGTCAACCAGGGCTCTTCAACAGGATTAATAAATTGTGTGTGCTGGCTTCCCTTGAGCTACATGTTTGACTCTTCAAAAGTAACATTTCTCTGCAAAAGTTTTAAGATATACACATGCATGCATACACACACACCCACACACACACACACACACACACACCCCCCACCCCTGAGGCACCTTGTGTCCAAGGAGAATAAAGCAGGGACATTTCTCTGATAAGAAAATGATGGGCCGGGTGTGGTGGCTCAAGCCTGTAATCCCAGCACTGGGAGGCCGAGAGGGGCGGATCACGAGGTCAGGAGATCAAGACCATCCTGGCGAACACGGTGAAACCCCGTCTCTACTAAAAAGTACAAAAAAACTAGCTGGGTGAGGTGGCGGGCGCCTGTAGTCCCAGCTACTCGGGAGGCTGAGGCAGGAGAATGGCGTAAAACTGGGGAGGCGGGGCTTGCAGTGAGCTGAGATCTGGCCACTGCACTCCAGCCTGGGCGACAGAGCGAGACTCCGTCTCGAAAAAAAAAAAAAAAGAAAGAAAATGATGACTCAGTCTTGAAACCCACCTTTAACATTTCTGGGTGGTGAGATGCCAAGCTGAAGGGGAGAGACATCTTCAGAAGTGAGTCAAAAGGGGACAAGGAGCTTCACAGAATCAAACTCTAAGCCTAAAAATTCTAAAAGAAGGTCATATTTTCCAATCTTCCTGTTTTTCAGAAGGAGAACGCTGAGACCCAGGGTGGTACATTTATCTCATGTGAAACTGCTATTGAGGAGCAATGCTGAAATACAGAATCCTGGTCTCCCAAATTCCATGAGTGCCTGGGTCACTTGTGGTATGGCTGATCCTGGCAGATGGAGAGATGAGGGACCTGAGACTTGTCCCTTTGGGCCAGAAAGTTTAAGGGGCCTGGTGTCTGGATGGTGTATTCCTCCATGAAAACAAATCAGAACTAAGGAGCAGGCCCTCTGTCATTTCTCTTGGCCCATTACTCCCCATCCCCCACCTCCACCCTACACAGGGGCCTCCTAAGATTTGAGGAACAGTAAACTTTATCTTATCGGCTGTTTGGGAAAAAACTGTCATTTGATCTGTTTATTTGGAAGCCAGCCCTGCTGAGCTCAAGAGTTTGCTATGAGGCCGGCTAGAGTGCATTCGTTTGGGGGCTGCTGCTTTACTGCCCTGGACACATGGCTCAGTGTATAACTTTATTTTGAAGAATCCTGTGCACACAGCTCTAGAATTTGCTGAGGGATGAATCACCTGTGCCCTTCATTTAGGGTTGTAGGTGGGTAACTTTGTCCTGTTAGAGTCTAGATTAATGTCTTGGTTAAAAAGTAAGCACCTGTTTTCTGAATATCAAAGCAAGAGTCTACTCCTCTACTTCTTTGGGGATGTCTTCAAACTCAGCTGTGTGTTTGTGTGTGAATTTCTGTCACCCAGAACAAGAACCTTGAATCAAACCTAGACAGACTATTATCCCATTGGTTCAGGACCCACCTTTCAAACCCACGCAGGGAAGCCTACAAAAGTGCTGGTAGCCGTGGATGCTTTCCCTGCAGCTCACAACCTTCTCCCTGGGACCACTGTAAAGAGCTCATCCTTTTCTTTCCGCCCATTTCTAATAAGCTCGTGACTGAGAAATTCCCAGAAAATGGAAGAGTTAGCTTGCATTTTCTGATCTGAGTGCACAGAACATTCTGTCAGGCTCTAGGAGACAGACAATTTATACCAGAACCTCACTAAACACACAGCAGCTGATACTAATTCCTTCCCAGCCCCTGTCTTCCCCGCCCAAGCTGAAATCATCTGGGGGCTGGAGCGGAGAGTGGATGGGGAAGCAGGCTTGCTGCTTCTTAATGAGAGACCCCACTTACATTCCTCTTAGCATCGAGTGCTTGCTGAAGGTGGGACTCACGCTTTCCATAATTCCTCAGGGAGTTGCACTGAAGTGGAGAGCATGCTTTTAATTTAATGGGAAACACAAAAAGTAGGAGTAGTTACTCAAACCAAAACCAACACCTTAGACCCCGAGGAAATAAGCAATGAGGAGGACCATGTAACACCAGAGAAGAACAAGCCCGTTTTCTTGTGGGGTAAGACAGGGGAAAGAGGCCCATGCGAGCAGCACACAAACGTCGCCTAGAACGGAAGGGGCAAAGGAAACCTGATTAGAGAGAAAATGGTCTTCTCCAAAACTGGCAGGAAGCAAATGCCCGGTGCCAGAGTGCGCTGCACCGGCAGCTCTCCATCCCTGCATCCCACCGTGCCCGGGGTCCTGCCTTCTTACCTGCAATTCCTTGCAACAGCCCACAGACGTTGAAGATGCTTTTCTTCATGATGCTCTGTACACACATGGTGAAGACGGACACCAAGGCCACCATGCAGAGAATAAAGATTCCCACAGCCAGGAAAATAGCTGTGGCCTGCCAGAAGCCGCTGGCGATCTCGCCGAAGCTCTCGGCGTAGGGCCCGCACAGCGTGTCCCGCTGGAAGTGCTGCATCCCTGGGTTCCGGATGCAGCGGGCGTAGATGCCCAGGGTGGGGTGGTAGGGCTCAGGGGAGCCCCCGCCTGGGCCCGCCGGCTCCGCGCCGCCGCGGCTCCTCGCTTTCCCGACCAGCCAGTCTGCGCTCATGAAGGCAATGAGCTCGGCAAAAGCCACTACAATACTCAGCAAGGTCCAGAGCATCGAGCGACAGGTGACAATGACATGACACATATTGATGTTCCAGGCGAAGAAAGAGTCAGGAGTCTACGGAGTTAATCAAAAAAAGAAAGTCGGTGGGGAAGGAGGCTCGGGCGGCCCGGGAAGGAAGTCGCAGCTGCAGTCATTCACTCCCGCCGCCGGCCGCGTTCATGCTGGGGACAGCGCTCCCGGACCCAGAGCACCGCCTGCGGCCTCACCTAGGGGAGAGGGAGGGCAGTTAGCAGCGCCGCCAGGCCCCGCCCCGCCTTCCCGCCGCGCAGCGACACAGTCCAAGCCCGGCCCGCGCCCGCAGAACCCTGCCAGCAAGCCCCGGGCCGGCCAGCATGCCAGGCGGTTGTTGCACTCGCTGCGTTTGTTTCAAGTTCTCCCTGACATCACTGCACTCAGAACTCTATGTGGCAGTTAACCTTCTCTCTTGGGAGCGCTATGGAAGGAGGCGGCTAGTGCCAGGTCCTGCTCCCAACCCAGGGAGCACTGTCCCGGTTGCTGCTGCACTCTTAGGACAGGGCTCCCGCTCCCTCATCTTTTACTGGAAAAAGTCAAACAGCACAGGGATCCAGAGTGGAGGAGGCAAGAATGGCAATCAACTCTATTAGTGGATTTTTTTTTTTTTTAAAGTTTGCAAGACTTTTTGGCCTGCTGTTTTGGTACTAGGTGAGTTAAGTTTTGCGAAACTTGCACCAAGCGCTTTTGCTTAACAGTAGAGAGTAGCGACACCCCACTTTTATTTCCTGGAAATTAAATTACTAGCAGAGACATGTGTGTTTGCTTCATAGGTAAATAAGAAACAATCCCATGAAAAAGAATAAACAAAACATTGCTCCCACACCTATATTTCATCCATTTTTCACAGGGTGATTTTTACACAAAATAATTTACACTAATTAAAACTCAGAGGGAAAAAAACCTTAGGAGTTCATGCCTTACTTGGGGAAATTATTTTTAAAAGACATTAATGACCGTTAACTAAGCATCATTACAACTGAGTGGACTTGTTGACAACAGAACCTTGTCTATGAAGAATGCATCCCTTGAATTGTCCCAATTCATCCCATGTGCCTCTGCCTAAGCTTCGATTCACCCCAGGTCTGGAACTCAACGTGCCCATTGTTTCTCATTTCACAGAGGCCTCATTCTGTCCCCAAGGAGGAATGACTTCATTACCAGAAGACATTGCTCCAATGGCTCAAGCCTTCTTCAGAGGAGTCTAGACCCTGAAATGGGGGCCAGCAGTGCTGGTCTGCAGCCCCGTTTTCTGCCCCATTTCAAGGCCAAGAACAATCCCTCAGCTTACATCTGGGCACATGGCCCTGCTCTGAATGATTAGATCTCATTAACTGAGGTCAAGTCAACTCCATGAGAACTGCAAAGAGCCCCCTGGCATGTTGGGAGTGGGGTGAGGCAGGGAGTTATCAAAGAGGAAGAGAAGCGGGGAAATAAGGAAGCCCAGTGTCAAAGCTTAAAATGCCCGTTTCTACACCCTGCACCAGCTGTCTGCCTGCTGGCTGACTTCCTAGTTAGCATGTGATCTACCCATCCCTTGAAACATGATGTATTTTAAAATCGTCATATCATGGTGGTTGCTATACAAGATGCTATTTTGGGGACACAGCTCGTGCACTACTAGGAACATATGCACTTAATTGTCAGGGTGTGTGTGCGTGTGTCACAACGCTATGCCGAGCACTGGGTAAGGGAAGGGAGTCCATCAGGTATGGGTTCCAAAGCCAGCTCCAGTACTGACCATGTGCATGTCTAACTTCTCAGAGCTTCCTCGTCTGAGCTGGTAAGGGTAGCCTACCTCACCAGATTATTGCAAGGAATGAACAAGAACCTACTGAAGCACCCACACAGTGCCTGGCAGAGTAAGTGCTCAACAAGTATCAACTCCTTGCCCTCAGAAGCTTTTCCTGTAACATAGATGACACCATCCAGACAACTATTGGTCCAGTGGAGGTGCCCAGTAGATTACAGAAACCTGGCCACTGCACACAGAAAACATTAAGCACAGGCTACTTAGAGATGGACGAGGTCACTCATGTCTAAACTTTCCTGGCTGCCTTCAAGGGTAGAGTCCTGGTCTTCCTGTTTCCCCACTACCTAACTCAGCTGCCAATCCACCTGGTGGAGATAAATTAGCATTCAGCCAGAAGGTATAGCCTACTCCAACTCACTCATTCTCAGCTCCTCCTCCAGATAGTACCGAATAGAAAGCCTTTTGAGAAAAAAGTTACTGAGGGCTTTAGAGGAGATTGTTTATAATGAAAATAATCATTCTAAAAGAGAACAAGAAAATGAACCAAAAAGACTCCCAGGAGGCCCTGAGAGGCTGCACGTGCCCACCAGGCTCACAGATACTTTGAGTCCACAGGTGGCAATCCCAGCCTGTTGAGTGCTTTATATAAAGCCTTCCCATTTGATTAGAAAACCATTTTAGTTATGCCCAGCCAATCTCTGTGCCATCCCTTTTCTGTTAAATGTAATTTTTCTTTTTTCTTTCTTTTTTTTTTTTGAGATGGGGTCTCACTCAGTCACCCAGGCTGGAGTGCAGTGGCATGATCTTGGCTCACTGCAATCTCTCTGCCTCCCCGGTTCAAGCAATTCTCCTGCCTCAGCCTCCAGAGCAGCTGGGATTACAAGCACACATGACCATGCCTGGCTAAATTTTTTTTAGTAGAGATGGGGTTTCGCCATGTTGGCCAGGCTGGTCTCAAACTCCTGACCTCAGGTGATCCACCCACCTTGGCCTCCCAAAGTGCTGGAATTACAGGCCTGTGCCATTGCCCCAGCCTGAATGTAATTTTTCAATGAGAACATTCATATTTGTCCTCCTGCAGAACTGCACGGCTCCTACAACCTCTCAGGTGACTTGTATCTTAATGACTACTCCAGTGTTCACTGCCCCGGCCAGCAAGGTCTGCTCAGAGTGAGGAATGCAATTAGTTTGCAGCATCTGAAGAAAAAGGCTGTAAAAGTTCAGGAGAGGAGAAGATGGGACGTCTGGGCTTAGCAAAATGCCTGAGAACTATCTGAAGGCAGGATTGCTTAAGGACTCACATGCTTAAGTTAAAATAATATAGTTCCCTCTCCTTTGTGCTAAAACATTTCCACATTCACTGCACCAAATTCTCACACTCACACAAGATTGGCTGGGATGAGGGCTTCATTATTCTGTTTTCAACGGGGGGAAAAGATGCTCTGTTCTCCCTAGTAAGTTTGCTAACTGCTACTCTCAGAGGAACAGTTGTGATACGCAAGGCTGACTAAAACTGAGGCTTCCTGGGGGCTGTGATATGGTTTGGCTGTGTCCCCACCCAAATCTCATTTGAATTATACTCCCATAATTCCCACGTGTTGTGGGAGGGGTCTGGTGGAAGATAACGGAATCATGGGGGTGGATCCCCCTTACTGTTTTCATGGTAGTGAATGCATCTCACGAGATCTGATGGTTTTATAAGGGCAACCTCTTTTGCTTGGTTCTCATTCTCTCGTCTGCCACCATGTAAGACATGTCTTTCGCCTTCCACCATGTTTGTGAGGCATTCCCAGTCACGCAGAACTGTGAGGAGTCCATTAAACCTCTGTTTCTTTATCAATTACCCAGTCTAGGGTATGTCTTTACCAGCAGTGTAAAAACGGACTAATAGAGGCTGCAAGCAAAGTTCTTAGGGTGGCAGGACAAGGGACCATCTCAAAGTGCAGCAGGGGCCTTCTGCAGTGGTCTGTGCTCTGTGAAGTGTACCAGTTTGGCGAAGTGTACTCAAAGGCAGGTACCTACTGAGACATCTGTATCAAACGGGAAATGACAGAACTCTGTTAACCACAGGGATATGATGCACAGCCCTCCTCGGCCTGGCATCCGTTGCTATTAACCGTAATGCCTGCTTCCACAAAGCCCACTTCATAAACCAGGCCTTCACTGCCATTCTACGTAAACGACTTCTCTCCATGGGCCACTAAATACGTTTCCCTTTGAGAACACCTGACCTTACTATCGCATCCCTGGTGATTGTGGATAATCTAGACAGCCCTCTTGATGTTCAGAAAACGATGACTGGCACAAAGGTGTGCAAAGTAAAGCCTCTTCACTTAAAAAAAAAAAAGACAAGTGAGAATCCTGCAGAAACCTACATTAATACCATAGGATAGGGAGCAAAGAGGAGTTTCTAAATGGCTGGTCTGTGGCAGTCAGTCCTGTGTATGGATTCTTCCCAGAGCCCTACTTTGAAAAGGTAGAGTGAAGGTCCTCAGCAGAGCTGAGCTGGGGTTTGTCACTTAAATCCCGGGTCTGTCTTTGGCAGCTTCCTGCTGTCAGCAGGGAAGAAAGTACATGTGAAGCCAGAACCACCCAGTGCCCATCGGCAGGATCACCCGGACAGAAACTCAGGAGCAAAGTTCATATCTACCTGGAAAGAATAAGGGAAACCGGAAAGACGTTGATCAAGGTGGCATCAAAAAGCTCTCAAGTCCCCATCCTGATGGGAACAGCACACCCAAAGAATGAGGCCAGGACAAACAATGTTTCGAAGAACACTACCTTGCTTACTCACCCTGGTTCTGTTTTTCAACTTTATTATGAACGTTTTCAAACATAGATATGAGTTGGCAAGAACAGACAATGAACACCCACATGCCCAAACCCAGATTCAACATTTGTTAACATTTTCCTGTATCTGTTCCATCAATCTGTAGCATACACACTCACACATTTTCTCAAATATCTGAAAATGAGTTGCAGATGTTTTGACACTTCACCCCTAAATACTTTAGCATACACCTCCTAAAAATAAGAACATTTTCCTATATAACCACAACAAGATTAGGACACTCAAGAGAATGGACAATAATCCCCTTATACCCAAAGTCTAGTTCCTACTCAAATTTCCCTACCCCTGCCCTGTTTTCAATAGCTGTTTTCTTAAAACCATGACTCAATCACGGCTCATACATTGCATTTGATTAGGATCTTTTAGTCAAGGATAGTCTTCCCACCACAACCTATTCCACCCCATCCCCATTATTTTCCCCCTGACATTGACTATTTGAAGACACTGAGCTAGTTGTCCTACAAAATACTCAACAACCTGGATTTGTCGATTTCCTCATGATTTCATTTCAACTTGTTCTCTATCCTCTATTTCAGAGAAACTGGAAGTTACATCTAAAGGCTAGACTGGTAGATTCTTGGCTGATCTCTATTTTCATTCTTGCAGTCTCCCTCAGACACATGAATCCCGCAAGGGTCAGCAATATGGCCTCCATCCCCATTTCTTCTGCAAGGATGAGAGGATTAAGAGAAGTACAATGTATGTGCTTTTGCCTTCCAAGAGTTGGAAAGACCCTCCAGAGTGCTGCTTCTTAAAGTGTGGTTTCCCAGACCATCTCCCAGAGAATGACAGCTACCTGTTTCAAAAAGGACGTTCCTGGTCCCCAACCAATCATTGATTCAAACTTTTTGGGTGGTGCCAGAATCTGCATTTCTCACAAGCTCCCAGGAGAGCCTTTCACAGAAAGTCCACTGTGAGGCAGCGTGGGAAAGGTCGGCTCCATGGTATTGGCGAAGAGAGGTAAAGAGCAGAGGCAGGAGGAGTGTGGCCTGGCTCAGTCAGGACAGACCCAGGGGCCAGATCACTTGTCCCCTGCACAGCTCATGATGCCTCCCAGGTCACAGGGCCCAGTGACTGTAGGGAAACCAGCTGTTCTCCCAGCTCATCTGTTGTCTGATAATCCTTGTACAGCATGAAACGATCTGCCCAAACATTCAGGTCCTTTTCTTCAGAGGACAAAAGCAGCTTTCAGAACTGGAAGGATAGTGCTGGCACAAAAAGCACAGGACCTTGCATGACTTAAAAAAAAAATGTACCAAAGGAGGTTTTGAAACTCTCACTCTGGCCACCCCGTAAAACACACTGACTACAGAAATCCAGACATCTTGATTATATTTAAGAGGACCCAAATGCACTAACAATTCTATTATTCTTTAGGGTACAGTCTAAACATGCTCAACACCTCCTGCTTTTGCCAATTTCCTTGGCTCAACTTCCGATCGACTCCTCTTCTCCATCCCATCTCTGACTTCTGGGAAAACTCTGAATCTATGGTTCCCAATTAGGAGCAATTCTGTCCCCATCCCAACTCCGCAGGGGACATTTGGCAATGTCCGAAGGCATTTGGGGCTGTCACAGCTATGGGGTTGGGGGTGTGTGCTACTGGTATCTGGTGGACAAGGGTGCTGCTAAACAAAAATTACCTGGCCCCAAATGTCCGTATCATCAATGTCGAGGAACCCTGCTCTGGGGGCTTCTCACAAAGGGCAATTTTGAATGTACAGGAGCAACTTAAGATGATTTTTAAGATCTATTTTTAAAAGGTCTATTCTGATGAGTATGTCTATAATCTGGACATTCACAATATTTACTAAATTAAATATATTTTTAGTTGTTTTTCTCCATTTTTAAAAAACGCCATGCTAGTTTGGATATCCAAGATGATAGGATGACAGGGCCTGGGGCCCCAGAAGCCAGGGCAGACTGACTCAGAACCTCGTGCCCTTGAGCCTGTCTTTCCTGGGGTCCTGGGTGGTCTCTGCATCACACGCTAAAGTTAACTTCTGTTTTCAGAAATCTCTATTCTGCGAATGGCAAAATGGGGCTCCCCACTCATTACTGTTACCTTTCTTCACCTACACCTGAGGGGCCCGGACACGGGTTCAGAAAACTAAACGGTTGGCCACACGGCTTCTGCTTCTTTCAGACTCCTCTCCTCCAGAGTCGGGCTGGTCACTCAGGAGGTACTCAGGTGGCCGTGGCCACCCCACATCTCAGGGAACCTCAAGGACCCTACGAGGTAGACCTATAAGATTTTCAGGCTTGCTGATTCTTACCTGACCCCTCTTAAAAGATGCTTCTCTTCCCCTTGAAACTATTGACATTCTCAGCTGCCTGGCAGCCCCTCCCTCCAAACACACCTGAACAAGTCTCTTTTTTTCTAGGCATGGGACCCCCAGTGAGCTCTCTGACCCCATGCTCACTGTCAAGTTTGTTGTTTAATGCACTCATCCTGGCCAGTCATAGGTTTCTTTCTTGATGCCAACTCCAACTCCTCCTGTATCCAATTAACCTACCTCTGGGCACCCATTTCTAGAGAGGCCATTTCCCCTCCCATCCTGAGGTATCTGTATTAGTCTGTTCTCATGCTGCTAATAAAGACATACCCGAAACTGGGTAATCTATAAAGGAAAGAGATTTAATGGACTCACAGTTCCACATGGCTGGGGAGACCTCACAATCATGGCAGAAGGCGAATGAGGAGCAAAGGTACATCTCACATGGCAGCAGGCAGGAAAGCATGTGCAGAGGAACTGCCCTTTATAAAACCAGCAGATCTCGTGAGACTATTGACTATCATGAGAACAGCATGGGAAAAACCCGCCCCTATGATTCAGTTACCTCCCATTGGGTCCCTCCCATGACACGTGGGGAGTATGGGAGCTACATTTCAAATGAGATTTGGGTGGGGACACAGCCCAACCATATCAGCGTCTACAGCCAGAGATGGAAGGTCCACTTGTCTAGTCCTGTTTTCTAAATGATTCCTTCTCTTCTAAAGCCCACTTGCATATTTTATGTTTGTTTTCCCTCTATTTCTACAAATGTCCTCATCTAAAAGCTCTTTAGGCAAGTCTTTCTTTATGTGTCTGTCCAACAGGCAGGAGGAGCTGAACAAACCAACCTCTAAGGGAGACACTAAAATCTGATGTAGCCCAGATCCCATAAGCCGGGGTCATATGCCTATGCCTGTATAGACCATGGGGTCGAAAGCATTTTCAATTTGTTTACATGAAATTAAAACTTGAATTTCAGGAGTTGCCTTTTAATGCCACTGCTTTATAGGAATTTTAAATGAAAGGTGTTTTTCAAGCTTACAATGAATTTTGTGATATTAGGCAAAATATAAGTCTTAAAGTGAACCTCTTGTGTCTTCTCAGGATAAGAGAGTTTTAATTAAGAAAAGTAACAGGCCGGGTACAGTGGCTCACACCTATAATCCCAACAGTTTGGGAGGCCAAGGCGGGAGGATCATCTGTGGCCAGGGATCAGGTACCCAGGGTTTTCCAACTTTCCCTAATGAGAATGCCACATTCAAAACTGTAGAAAGGTTTATACTTTCTCCATTCATTAACTATAGGAATTCCCCAAATATTTAGGATTCATACTATGCTTTGAAAACAGATGGGCTTCAGTGCAGCTTCCAACGAGATGCACACTCCTCAGGGGAATGTGAGCTTGATGCGCAGCTGCCAGTAGCTCTAGGTACTTTGGAATACAGAATGATCCTTCAACTCTGGGCAGCAGCCTGGCCTGCAGGACTGAGCCGGTGTAATGACTCAGGAATGTGCCAGCTGGGAGGAGGTGGCCCAATGAGTGTTCCTCACTGCAGCCCAGATGAAGTCACTGCACGCTCAAAGTTCAAGATGGTCACAGAAAAACCCCTTTTTAAAAGTCTGAACTCTTGTACTTGTTCATATGATCCCAGTGTCCTCTTTCTGGGAAGAGGGACTTATTATTGTAGCTTCTAACAATAGTGAGGCATAGTAAACAGAGATAAAGTTCAGCTGGATGTCCCAGAAGCAGTGAGTATGTGTCAGGAAACCAGGCCTCTTAAAAACAAAGCAAAAGCCTGGGGCAGAAATGGCTTTAGGTCATTTCTATAAGAGAGGCTTCCCAACTCCCTGTTCCCCAGGTGCTCACCTGAATGGGCTGCTAAGCAAGGTGGGCAGAGGAAGCCTGTCCCATTCCACGCCCAGTGCTATGGACTCCCAGGGGCTCCAGCTACCTTGCTCCCCAGCATGAGCCAGGCTGGAGAAGATGACCACTGAGAACCCACACAGCCCTCCCTAAGAGAGAGACGCGAGGCAAGAGAGCCTGGGGGAATCCACAGAAGAGACACTAGACTGGATTTTGGTTAGGTGATAAAAAGGAGCATGTCCCTGGGATGCTGACAGATACTTCTTTGAGATGGTTAGGAGAGACCTCATCACAGCAAACCATTTCTCACAGCCCTGATCACCTGAGGCCTCGCAAGAAGTTCCTTTTCTCTGTACCCCACAAGTGGGTGGCTGATAATTCTGGGTTCCAGTATAACATGGCAACAGCCAGAATCTGCCTCTGGGGAGGATCTGTCAGGCTTCACGAAGGGTACACAGGACAAAACCCCTCGCCTCCACCCCTCCAGGGCAAGGAGCTCATCCAGAAAGGCAGCATGTAAGAATGACTCAGTCTGGAGGCAGACTCTTCATCTGAACCCTGGTTCTACCAGGTCCTCAGTAGCGACCTTAGGTGAAATTGGGCCCATGTTCCTCAGTTCCTGTGTCTGTAAAATGGAGTGATAGCCTACCACATAGGGATGTTGTGAGGATCAACTAAGTTAAAATAAGAATCAAGCTTAGAACAGCACTTAGCACATGGCAAGCACTCCATCCGTGTGGACTATCCCCCTGCAACGGATCCAGCCTCCCCGTCCCTTGACCCGGCATAAACACGACCACTTCTGGGGTCGTGTCTCAGGCACTCCTTTTGCCACTTAGATCTTCAGGTTCTGGAGCCCATCTGGCAGGTAGGTAATTAGCCTTTCCTTCAAATACTAATTTCCCCCTGGAAAAGGCGTTGTGTGGCGGAAAGGATGTAACACAGAGCTGGAACGGCTTCAGTGCTATAAATCACGCTCTAGCATTAACTAGCTCCGTGTCTTTGGGCAATAAACGCCACCTCTCTAAGGAGAGTGTCCTCATCTCTAAAGTAGGGGTAAGGAAAGTCGCTGCCACACTTTTCGGGTGGAACACAAAAACTGTGCACGGAGGGTCAGGCATAACTGCAGGTGCCAAGACATAGTAGGAATCATTACTATTATCATCATATTGGTCAACATTTATTTTTCTGTTGTTTATCTCCCCAAGGCCACAAAAACACCTTCTATTATCATTCTAACTCTCTGTAGAAGGAAATTTGTCCAATGGCAAAGTAATAGGCAAGGGAAAAAGACCACTAGGCAGGCAGGCAGGCAGGCAAACATGGGTCCCGACCCAGGCCCGGCTCTTGGCTAATGGGTGTGTGACCTTGCACGGCTCCACTGCCTCCACTGGCTTCAATGTCTCAGGCCCAAAGTGAAGGCGCTGCACTTGCAGATCACCACTGTCACTTTCAGCTCCAAAAGTCAGTCATTTCAAGCATATGACCACCTCTTCTACCTTCTCCCAGATTAGAGGCTCCTCCCAGAGCAGATGGCTCCATAAGACCTGCTCCTCTGGAGACGGAGGTCTCTGGGTGGAAGGAAGAGGGGGAGACCCCACATGTTACCAGGAATGGCAAGGGACAGCCATGGCTGATGGAGAGCTGAGCATGGCCGGGGCACACCCGTGGGCACTACACAAGGGGCTGGCCCAGGGCCCTGGCCAAGGGTATGGGCTGGCCTGGCTCCCTCTTCTGCTCATATGTTTTTTTTTTTTTCCTGGGGTGGGAGAATCTAACTCTGACTTCTATTCTTGGGAATATGGTAGAGCATTCCCCACTCTGGTCTTTGGGCTAACTACTAAAAATGAGGTCCCCCCTGCCCTGGGCCGCAGAGATGGACCCTGCCTTTAAAGGACCCCTACTCAGTTTTGAAAAATCACCAACTGTTCCTTTCTGATATACTTTTGCTTCCTGTTTCAGACAAGTAAAATGCTTGGAATCATTAACAATTTGATAGCTGTATGCCAAAGGACATGGCAGAATACAAAGTTTTAACCGTTTTTAAAAGGATTTCTATTTTGCTTTCTTACATATGTCAAGAAAGGTGCCAACTGATTAACACGTACATATCAATTGGAATTCTAAAGCTGAAAAAAGCCAGCACTATGGGAGACTCCTTTTTAAGTGACTTAGCTTCAGGCAAGAGTCAGAAGTCATGTCCCTTTCATTTCAAAACATAAACTGTATGAAACTGTCCTACAAAATTAACATTTGCTATTTATCCTCCATTCCTCAGTGAATTATTAAAATCAAGCAGTACAATTCTCTCATCAGTTACAAATGGCACCAGAAGGCTGATTTACATCTATCCAGGGGCAATTTCTGATGAGTATTTTTATTAATGATCTAATAAAATGTCTTGTTTTGTTATCAACTAAATGATTCAAATGATGTTTTAAAATCTAATACTCCAACCCAATAGTCTGGTGATGAAGCTACTGAGCTGACATTAATTTAAAGTGATTTGTAATTTTATTTGGCATTATCAATAACACCATGGATAGATTTAAATTTTAAGAAAATTTTGGCTCCCATGCTGTCAAAGGCAGTATTTTATAAGGTTCAGTAAAATTGATCTGATTACGATGATAATCACCAATAGCAAAGGTCAGGGGTGAGAGGTTCTGATAAGATAAATTACTTGGCAGTCAGCCACGCACATCTTAAATTGACAAGTCGGCTGAAAGTTTGGGTTGTGAGAATAAAGCTATGTCAACAATAAGAATGACCCAAACACGTCCACTTTCAATCCTCCTAATTTCCTAACTTTTGTTCCAATCTGCCCTTTAGCAGAGATGGCTATTCATAAAAGGAAGTGCTGAACCATCTCAGGCCTTTGTGATGTGGGCAGGAATGAAAATGCGGACCTTCTAAGGCTGGCCATGCGGAGGAGAGCAATAACTCTTTGCTGTGTGCAGATGCGACCCCTCCTCCCACCCTAGGAAACCAAGGGCCCGGGCTCTTAATAGTCCTGATGGATTTCTGAGGTAATAACAGGTGAAGCTGCATCAATTCTGCAAAAATAATTTTTCCCAGAACCCAGAATATTTGCTTTTTCCTCTCTTCTCACTAAACCTCATGCTACTTGAAAATAATACTCATTAAACATCAGCTAAAACTAAAGCACTTAAAAGGGGTCACATTGGCCAGGCGTGTTGGTTCACAGCTGTAATCCTAGCACTTAGGGAGGCTGAAGCGGGTGGATCACCTGAGCTCAGGAGTTCAAGACCAGCCTGACCAACATGGCAAAACCCTGTCTCTACTGAAAAAACAAAAATTTGGCTGGGCATGGTGGCGGACACCTGTAGTCTCAGCTACTCAGGAGGCTGAGGCATGAGAATCGCTTGAACCCAGGAGGCTGAGGTTGCAGCGAGCCGAGATTGCGCATCGCACTTCAGCCTGGGTGACAAGAGTGAGACTCTGTCTCAAAAAAAAAAATTTTTAAAAGGAGTCTCTCATATTGCTGACCTCCCAAACCAGAGAATTCACATTAATATACATTTGCTGACACCTGTTTATCACTGTGATTACTACAGCCAACTTTCATCGAGCCAAGCACTGAAGTTCTAAAGTGGTAAGGCAATCCAGACACCTCTAGAACTAATACCTTGTTCACAACTGATTGTCCAAGGTTGAAGTACTCGACAATGGCGGGGGAGAGGGAAGGCAGGCAAGGAGACCTGAAGATACTCTTACCGCCCTCCGGAAACTGTTATTAACGCTGGAATCAGGAAATACACAGACATAATGAAGACCTGAGCCGCTGAAGACCATAACTAGGTCACTGAGAATGCAGTGCCTTGAGGTGGGTCGGGCAGGACCGAGGGGTGAGAATCTTGAGAACACCAATATAAGGTCTCATCAGGGATATAATATCTGGGAAGTAAACAGATGGTTAATTCAAATGGGAGAGTTGTAGTTGGGGGGGAAAGGGTTGAAGTTTTTCTGCGTCTGTTGTATAACCCCAGATGGTTGCATAAAAACACTTAATAGAAGTCAAAAGGGTTGGACCATGCTGACATGGCTTATGTTCTCAGCAAGACAGAAATGGCTGATAACCCGTTTCTGGTATGTGCACGTGTGTGTCTGTGGTGTGTGTGTGTATTTCTGCAAGTAAAAATGGAAAATGAAGGGGCGAGTGATTTTTTAACCCAGGCATATCTGCTAGCTATATAGTATGATGAATTTCAAACAGAAGAATGAAAACTCACCTTATGTTCTCACAGCCCCTCATACCCATTCAAATTCACTTTTTAACTCACAGGATTATTTGTGAACTTTTTATAATGGTTTACGAGGAACAAGAATGACCCTGAACTACTTTAAGTATGTTAGGCACTCAGGAGACTTGGGAACTCTCAGTGTACAGAAAGCCCAGGGTAGGATGGAGCTCCCCCACAGTGAGGGTGTAGAAGAAGGCGGGAGGACCAGGATGTACCCTGGGGATGCTATCTGCCCGAGACAGGCAAAAGGGGGTAAATCTGCCAAAGAGACAGAGGACAAGAGACAACCTGCCAGACAGACAACCTACCAAGGATGAAGAATGAGGGGTGATGGTCCTAGAAGGCAATGGCGAGGACAGAAGGAGGGTGGCGATGGCCCACAGGGGCCAATGGCTGTCACTGACAGTCACACCCTGAGAAACAAGCATTTCCCCCTAAAAAGAAGTAACGAGTCTAGCAGGAACTGAAGTCAGTCTTGCCGTGGCCTAAGATACACTTCAAAATGTTGTGCGCTGCATTTTAGCTGAATTCTCAATTTCTCAACCCTGAACATTTAATTTAAAAAGTCCCAAGCAGTACTTTATCTGAGGAGTCATTACAATAAACAGGCAGTTAGCACAAGGTCCAGATAAGGAAGAATGTGAACAACACAATGGTGTAGATGCTGTGGAGGGGCCGGGCAGGGGGCTGGGGGGAAGGAAACGAGCCGGACAATGCACAGATGTCTGTTTTCGCTGCCAGGAGTTCAGACAAACAGGAAGACCTTAAACTTCTCCAACCGGGAACACTCGGTTTTACCTGATGAGCAGAGGGGCTGAGCACATGACTAGAAACAGAAACAGAAGGTTGTCATTAAGGCGACAAGGCTCGCTCCACACAGAACCCACACCCAGCCTCGTTCTCAGGAAAACCCAAGCCTTGCTCACTTTGCACCCGGGTTATGCTCCTCAGCCTCACGGCCTTTTCCCTTGAGCTGCTCAGTGAGGTCTTGGGGCACACTCACTCATGGGACCCAAATAAGCCCAAGACACCAAGTTTCACAATTTTAAAATTTCCTGCTGACATCTAGCGAGAATTTATCTGTATGCAGCTTCTAAATGGGAATCAAAGAAAAAACGTCTGGCGTAATTATTCAAATGTCACGCTCTGTTCCAACAATAATATCACAATGGAGGTATAAGAATTGTTAGAAATCCCGCCAGGCGCAGTGGCTCACGCCTGTAACCCCAGCACTTTGGGAGGCCAGGGCAGGCGGATCACTTGAGCTCAGGAGTTCAAGATCTGGCTGGACAACATGGTGAAACCCCATCTCTACTAAAAATACAAAAATTAGCTGGGCGTGGCGGTGGGCACCTGTAGCCCCAGCTGCTCGGGAGGCTGAGGCACGAGAATCGCTTGAAGTCAGAAGGTGGAGTTTGCAGTGAGCCAAGATTGCACCACTGCACTCCAGCCTGGGGCACAGAATGTGAACCTGTCTCAAAAAAAAAAAAAAAAAAAAAAAAGTTAGAAATTCTCAGAATCTCAAAAGTTAGGAATCTCATGAAATGTTTTCTCTTTGGAAACAGTTACATATTTCTCTCCCTATTGAGTATTTTTTAAATGCTTGAAACTACGCAATCAATAAATATTTCTTGAAATAATTAAAACTTTAGAACATTGTGTTCTGGTACCCTTTGGTATTATAATACTTGGTACCCCTTGGTATTATAATACTTGGGTATTAAAGCTAAAGGTTTCTAGATATAACAGCGTTTCTCAGCTTCGGTACTTCTAACACTTGGGGCTGGATAATTCTTCGCTGTAGGGGCTGGTCCTATAAACTGAAGGATGGTTAGCAGCATTCCTAGCTTCTCCCCACTGTATGCCAGGAGCGATCTCTCAGTCAAGGCCAAAAACAATGTCTTTAGACATTGCTGAATGTCCCCAGGGGACAATCCTGCTCCAGAAGGAAGGGTTGAGACCTAGGCCCTGAGATGGGGGTCAAGTGCTGACTACAGGACACACTGGCAGAATAAAGCAGGATAACCACTAACCTCCCTAGACCTCCATTTCCCCAGCTATAAAAGGAGGATATCTTACAGGGTAGAGATGAAGACTAAATGAGAGAATACACGTAAAGTGCTTTGCACAAAGCATTGTAATGCACAGAGTAAGCATTCAGTAAATGGTAGCAACAGTAATGGTTAAAGAAGAGAGTCGCAGATCCATAACCTTGGAAAAATGAATTGAGCAGGTCATTCGTGGGGTCATTAATAAGAACGAATGCCCACACAGCTCACATCTAAGCAGTCTGTACGGGGCACACATGGCTAGTGTGTTAGAAACACACAGCCACTTATTAACACTCACCTTGATAAAAATCAAGTTGTTTTCATCCCTTGGAGGATAAAGGGGGGAGTAGGAATAAAAAGAAAAGAGATGAAATGGGAAAATGGCTACAGACTAAGGAGAACTATCCTGACACAAAGAGGAAAAGGTAAAAAGTGTGCACCTTCTAAAAACTGCTTGAAGACACAAGTTAAAATAAACACGCTGCGTTTGGGAATAGGATACCACAGTGAGAGCTGGGGAGTATCTAAATAGCTGAAAATGGCCACTGCAAGGTGCCGAGGGCAGTTGTGAAGGAGCTAAGAAGAAAAGTAATATGGCTCAACACCAAAGCAGCAGGAAAGTGTGAGCACGGTAGAGCCTCCTCTCTGGCCAAGCACTGCCTTCCAGCTTCTTCCTGTCAAAACCTGAGCCTGCTGAAGAAGGCAGTAGAGCCACCCCAGCCTCCCCAAGTCCTGTGCCAGCAGCTTCAAACCTGGGTCTCTCCCACTAGCTGTTCTTTGGCCCCTCAGTGGGAAACGAACAAAGCCCCCCTCTCTGCCTCTTCTGCTGGTCTCTGCAGCCCCGGCCCACCCCACCACTCTCCAGAGCACTCCGTTTTCTTGCCTCGCCACTCCACCCTACACTCCGAGTCTGTGTGTCACATACAGGCTGGGTGTGGACAGACTCATTGGAACACAAATACTGTGAGTCAATCAGCACTCAAACCTCCTTGGGTTTAGAAATAGTCAATGACTTTTTCTGGTAGCTAAGGTCTAAAATAAGCTATTAAAAACAATCATCTTGACTTTCTATCTGAGTCACAGCGAATGCAACATTAAATTGAAAATACCGGGAGGGATGGCATTCTGAGTTTTACCTGATGTAAATGATGAGTTGATGGGTGCTGACGAGTTGATGGGTGCAGCACACCAACATGGCACAAGTATACAACAAACCTGCACGTTATGCACATGTACCCTAGAACTTAAAGTATAATAAAAAAAAAAAAACCTCCTAATTAGCCACTCAAAAATACAACCCAGTCTTTGTGAGACAAGGCCTGGCAGCATTTACTGAAATACTGTCTTTGCGGTCTTCTTCTGGACCCATGTTATACTTACATCCCAGTGATATGCAGTTATCTATTCTGTCATTCAAATGCACCAAATCGTTCCTTCTTCATCAAAGTAAATTAAATCACCCAGAATAGCAGTGGGCTTGTGCCTAACGCTTAAGGCCACACACTTTAACATTCAACAATGCACCCCAACCATCTGTAATCTTCTGAGCCCAAGTTGGGTCCACACAAAAACCCAGTGGAGGTGAGCGATTTTTTTTACCATGATATGCATTATTATGTTACTGCCAATTGCATGCACCTCAAAAACCAAATAAGGAAGACAAGACAGCTCTCCACTCTTTCCTGAAGGTGACACAGCACCCTCCATGTGACCCCAACATCCCATCAAAGACATCACTGTGGCCTCACTCTCCCAGGGAATTTTCACAAGATAAAAACATCCATAGTCCAACGTGGAAAAGAAAAGTATTTGATGTCAGTGTAGCAGGACCCAACAGGTAGCTGAGGTTAGAAATGTGAATAACAGGCAACAAATACAGAGTTGACTTAAAATACCCTAAACTATTCTGAGAAACTCCAGAAGGTTGAATGTTAAATTCGCTTTGTCAGAATTAATTTGGGAAATATTTGGTCCTGCTTGAGGGAGAACTCCATTTCCCCGGCCAGCACTTTGTCAAGTCACCGTTTCCATCGCTGGCTCATGTCAGTGAGCAGTGTGAGTGACTAAGTGTTCCTCTCCCGCCTCGGCGGGGAGGATTAACATGGGGCCAAACGCCTTGGAGACAGGAAAACAAACGAACCCAGTTACTATGTTTTTAACTCAGTTCTGTCTGGAAATCAGGAAGCAAGACTCTGAAGATCAAGCTTCGGGAAAGCTCTTAATGCTGATGAAGAGTTTTTGTTTTTGTTTTTGTTTTTTTTTTCAGAAGTTCAAATGAGAAGTCACTGAGAGCCTAGAAGTAAAGAAGGCTAATAAATGGCAACCTGACTTGCAGATTGCCCCCTGGGTGGTAAAGTCGACAGCCGTTGCTCAGAATAACTTTTAACTCAAAAGGATCAGAAATTTGGACCAGCCTCCCATCTCGTTATTTCACCAGACCCTTTCGTGTTCATGAACTTTGTATATAAAGTCCTTTGACTGGAAACAGAGCTAGAAGGCCAGTTTCACTGCACTTATAATGAAGTCAAGGGATGAAGGATTTCAGATTTTACTTCACAAAGAAAAAAAAAGATTGTGAAATTTTCAACTTTTAATATTACAACAGTTTCTAGTCCCAGCAAAAGACAGACTAAACATCATCATTCAGCTGGGAAAATTAGCTACCCATCTTGGTCCCCACCCTACCCCAAGCTTTATTTATTCAGATACATGACATTTACCGAACTGCCTGGATAAGAACATGAAGTCAGCAACACCTCTCCTTCTGAATCCTGAGGAGTGGAAGCGATTAAGAGTAACATCCAATAGCCATCTATCTCTACTGTTTATTTCTCGTTTCTCAGTTCTGATAACATTCCTCGATTTTCTGAACCTGGAGCTGCCAGCTATTTCCCATCTCTGAACCACCACTCTCTGTCTAACATTGGATCTCTCTTTGGCTTAACTGTGCTCCCAGCAACATAAAACAATACTGAAATGCTGAAACCAACACATTTCATGTGGGCATTTAGTCACAGAACTGTACCTGCTATGGGCTTCCAAGTTCTATTGTTCTAACTCAACTCTGCTGGCACACTCTCCATTTTACGCTCTAAGACTGTCCTTTATCATGGGGGTCCCCAACCCCCAGGCTACGAACCAGTCCTGGTTGTCTGTGGCCTGTTAGGAAGTGGGCCGCACAGCAGGAGGTGAGTGATGGCGAGCCAGAATGACCACCTGGGCTCCGCCTCCTGTCAGATCAGCAGTGGCATGAGATTCTCATAGGAGTACAAACCCTGTTGTGAACTGTGTGTACAAGGGATCTAGATTGCAGGCTGCTTATGATAATCTAATGCTGATGATCTGAGACAGTTTCATCCTGAAACCATCCCACCCCACCATACATAGAAAAATTGTCTTCCATGAAACAGGTCCCTGGTGCCAAAAAGGCTGGGGACCGCTACTTTACTGTATTCATGTTAACTCATTGCCGTGTTTGTACACTGGTTATAGAATGTGTTTCTGCAGCAATAACTAACAATGATGATGCCATTTAGAGGCCCTGCCAAAGCAGCAGGCCCAGTGAAATATGTGTACCCGCTAAATGCACTGCCCTTAACTCCCTCACAGCTGGCAGGTAGGTGCTATTATGTTTCACAAATAGGAAACTGAGGCACTGGCCATTTAAGCGTATCTATAAATACAGAGCATTCCCTTCAACACCCGACAGAGTCACAAGCATCCCCATTCAAAAGATGTTAATAAATACGTATGACAACCAAGATACGTCTATTTTAACCAGCCTAATGCTAACAGATAAAAACAGCTTGTTTTTTGAAAGCCAAATGTTAATTGGCAGAGCCCTGTCAAAGGCAAGTATTTTCACACTTTAAAAGTTTTGCCAGGTATGGTAGCTTATGCCTGTAACCCCAGCACTTTGAGAGGCTGAGACAAGGATTGCTTGAGGCCAGGCGTTCAACAGCCTGGGAAACATAACAAGACCACGTCTCTGCAAAAAAACAAAAAACGAAACAAACAAAAAATTAATTAGCCAGACCTGGTGGCATGCACCTGTGGTCCCAGCTACACAGGAGGCTGAGGTGGGAGGATGGCTTGAGCCAGGGGGTTCAAGGCTGCAGTGAGCAATGACTGTGCCACTACACTCCAGCCTGAGCAACAGAGTGAGAACTTATTTCTAAATACATAATAAGAATTGAATTGAAAGTTTGCCCAGACCAACACCTGGAATCCTGTAGCAAATGTCTTCATAAGAACTGAAAAGGACTCTTACTGGTGACCTCGCTTTACTGTCACAGTATTCCTGTGGAAGGTTGAAAAGCAGAGATAAAGTATAACACATTTCCCTGAAGCATGAAGCCACAGATTGCCTCTGGAAAGCATTTTGCAGTCTATCAGTAACAGCGGGTTGGTGCAGGATGGAGCCGGGCCATGCAGCGAGGCTGGCATGTAGCTGCATAAGAAAATACTCACACTTTTTAAAACAGAAAGCATTATATGACGAGACAGATGAAAGAATTTGTGAAACAAATCATTGAATTTTTGCAATATTAGAGAGTTTCAAGGAAGGAAATCATCTGACAGACTGAATCATGAATTTGTGCAATGCAAGAATTTATGAAAGCATCAGGGTGTGAATCATCCCCACAAAATTTTTAATATCTTTGCAAAAATCAGGTTCATGAATGTACCAACTCTTCCAACAGCATTTGTCTTTTTATTTCAGGTATTAACTGATTTACAATTTATAAAAAATTACAATATAATTTACCTGCAAGACCAAATTTGTGGAAACGAGAAGAAGAAAGGGGGAGAAAATAAACTAGTTCCCAGAACAGAAGATTGGGCAAATGCCATTTTGTCCATGCCAAGTTAAGCCATAAGATCCATTAGGCATATTATTTTTAGTAAATTACTCAAGGACACTCCAATTCATAGCTAAACATCATCAGTAAAACTTTTTTTTTTAATTTTTAAATTTAAAAAATGAGTTTCTCTGAAATACAAAGTGACTGTTAAAAGTTATGAAAAAATTCTAACCCATGTCTCCAATAATCAAATTATACCATTAGGATTTAAAAACAGAAAATTAACCATTTTTGATTTGACATATACATGTGGCTTTAGTCTACTGTTTCTCTAATACTTCTTGTAGAAGCATAACCACTAAGAAGGTTCACATGAAATCAGGTTGAACCATAAACAGCCATCCCAAGAGATTTGTCTACACATGGAACAGGGTGCTGGGGAGTGAGTTCTCCCTAGATATGATGTATTTATTCATTTATTCCCTTCCCCAAAGGGCCCATCATGGAGTGAGGTCATTTGCCCTGAGTTCTATAGCAACTGATAAGACCTTGTGAGTCAGTGGCTCTTCCAGAAGTTCCACGCTCCATGGCTGCTGACTCTGTACCTATTGGGTCAGGCCTTATTAATCACTTTTACAACATGGACCCAAACTGACCATAAGCCTCTGACCACATAAACTCATTCTTGGTCACCAACAGCACCTGTACCTGTCAGAGAATTCCATATGCAAATATGAAGATATGACGGCACGTTTATTCTGGAAGGATTAGGATTGTTTCTCACCAGTTCTTGGGTGGCAGAAAGAACGCCCCACAGCCCCTGCCTTGACAACGGTCTCCCTTCAACTACAAGTTTGCTCATTTCATCACCAGCAATGCAAGGATTTGGGTAAGCAGAGGGCAACATTTCCTTGGCAGAGACTGCTAGGTTCCTGCCCAATACCCATTCTCCCCTTCTTCCTTAACAGAACCGATGGCCGGGCCTGGCATATAGTAGGACTCAGCAGAGGCACAAAATTTAAGGGGGTGCAAAAATGGTTTAATCATGATAAATAATACTTCATTATACAATATTCTTAAAATCAAAAATTTAAAAATTCACAATGGGCCAGGCATGGTGGCTCACGCCTGTAATCCCAGCACTAGGTCGGGAGTTCGAGACCAGCCTGATCAACATGGAGAAACCCCGTCTCTACTTAACATACAAAATTAGCCAGGCTTGGTGGCACATGCCTGTAATCCCAGCTACTGGGAAGGCTGAGGCAGGAGAATCGCTTGAACCTAGGAGGCAGAGGTTGCGGTGAGCCAAGATCGTGCCACTGCACTCACTCCAGGCTGGGCAACAAGAGCAAAACTCCACCTCAAAAAAAATAAAAAATTCACAATGAACAAAATATCAATTTTAAAAATAAAGATAGCATCAGCATTCCTAATTTTTCTTTTTGTCTCAGGTTCCAGAATGACACTGCTATACTGAAGTAAAACATTCTTTATCTTGATGATTGAGTTTCCTGGTGCCCTCTTAAGTTATGCACCAAAGGTGAATGTCTTACTCACCCCACCTCAGTCCTGGCCCTGAATAAAACCCTAGTTGATGGGGTAGTAATGGGCCCGGCTCAAAAGCCTATAGGCATTTCTCAACCTCCTCTGCAGACACAGTGGTCAGTGAGATTCAAGTGAAGGAGACGGGGGCAGGCTTCTGTGAAAGCTTAAAAGGGATTTGACTCAGCTTCTTTCCTGAGACAGGGCCTGGATCTGTCACTCAGGCTGGAGTGCAGTGGTACGATCTCGGCTCATTGCAACCTCTGCCTCCTGGGCTCAAGCGATCCTCCCACCTCAGCCTCCTGTGTAGCTGGGAGTACAAGCAGCACCACCATGCCCAGCTTTTTTTTTTTTTGACAGAGTCTCACTCTGTCGCCCAGGCTAGAGTACAGTGGCACAGTCTTGGCTCACTGCAACCTTCACCTCCCAGGTTCAAGTGGTTCTCCTGCCTCAGGCTCCCGAGTAACTGGGATTACAGGCGCGTGTCACCATGCCCGGCTAAGTTTGTATTTTTAGTAGAAATGGGGTTTCACCATGTTGGCCAGGCTGGTCTCGAACTCCTGACCTCAAATGATCCACCTGCCTTGGCCTCCCAAAGTGCTGGGATTACAGGTGTGAGCCACTGTACCCAGCCTAATTTTTGTATTTTTAGTAGAGATGGGGTTTTGCCATGTTGCCCAAGCTCATCTCGAACTCCTGGGCTCAAGCAATCCACCTGCCTTGGCCTCCTAAAGTCCTGGGACTACAGATGTGAGCCATTGCACCCAGCCCTGACTCAGCTTTGACCTTGGCTTTTCTCCTGCTAAGAGATGTGACCATAAAGGCTCCAGCAGTCATCTTACAGCCATGGGGGACTTAGGGAATGAAAGTCCTGTGCTTTGATGATGGAGCAGAAAGACAGAAGGAGCCTGGGGCCCTGATGACATCATGAAGCTAACACTGTGGTCCACCTACTTCGGGATCTCTTGTTATATAAAACTTTTAATTTGTTTAAAGTACCATCGTTAGGTTTCAGTTAATAACTGATACATGCAGTTCTTCACTGAGATACTATAAATCCTTTTTTAAAAAATAATAAAACCATGGCCATCATTTAAATGGGGCTGTTCTAGAGAAATGCCACCGAGAGGCCACTCTTCCACCTTATTAACCAAAACACCAGCCTTTTCACCCTGACAATTCTAGGGTCAGTTCACTATTACGATGTTCGTTTCACTGGCCTTTCAAGTAATGTCAGAGGCAAAAATCAGGGAGGGGCGGGGATTAGAAATGTTTCCCCCGATGGTGAGCCAGGCTGACAGCACGCGGGCCTGCTGCACGTGGACGCACCGAGTGAGGCCCGTGGTGCCAACCACCCTGTCCTGCTGCAGACTGGGCGGTGGCCACTGACTTCAGGGACCATCTCTTGTCCTCTCTCCTCTCCCTCTCTGAGTCCACTCACAGCCTTACTGGTGTGGTGGAGTAGACCAAACCCTCTGCCTCCTCAGGACACTAGGGATTTACTGCTCTACGGGGGTGAAAACAAACTCCTTAGGTCCAGGTCAGTGCCGTCGGCTTTTCACAAGCCAAGATTCCAGAAGATGTCTCCCCCATTCTTGATACCCAACAAAAGAGGAACACTACTATATGAAGATACAGGCTGAGGAGCACTGAACACTGAGCCTTCACTGTACGATGTTTTTAAACAAATGAAGCTTTGTTCTATCTATTAGGTATGAGAGTAATGCCAACCATATGAACAAAGTGTTGCCTAGTGAAATTCCTTAGAAGATTTATGACAAATGCATATGAGAAGAAATGGTAATGAACAAGTATTAGTTTGTAAAAACTCCTGTTCATGCTGTGAGAGTAGGGGATGGGCGGTGTAGGACGCTATGGAAAAGGTAAGTACAAGCACAGCTCTTCTATCTCCTGGAACAAAAGACAGAGGGAAAAACGCCCCCTACGGCTAGAACGATGTCAGTGCTTGAACTAAAGGCTTATAATCTAAGGTCAGAGCTCCCTTTTCAGCAGAAGAAAAGCAAGCATCATTTACATTTCTCCCTGCTTATATGGGCTAAGTCATAAGCCATGTGCCAAAACCCTCATCTGCAGGATCAGTTCTGAAAAGAGAAAAAGAGCTCTGCCAAGCATTTATCATCACCTAAAATTGTTGCTTTTCATTCCCAGAACTGAAGCTGTTTTATTGAATTTTTTAAACCTGAGGTCCACCGCTCCCCTCCAAATCTACAGGCCCTGCCTCGGGTTTTAAACCATTGCCCTAAGAAAGAAAAAAGATGCCAGAGAGGCTATTAGTACAACAGAGGGGTGGAGGCCTGAGCCCTCCTGCAGCCCAGCAGAGATGCCAAATGCTCCAGCAAGGAGCTTTGTGTGACCTTCCCAGACCACTCAGGAGAGCAGGGCTCCACAGGAAGGCCCAGCAAGGAGACACATCCAATCACTGATGCTGGGGCAGGGAGAGAAGGGATGTGAGGACAATGACAGGAGGGTACACGTCGGGGGCTCTCAGGGGTCCAGAGACCTGGCTGTAGAGTCCCCTGGAGTCCCTCCTGGAGGGACAGCAGAGGGGGTTCTCAGGTGCCATAGGTCAAGAGAACAGAAGAGGCGGCCCCCGGGCCTGGGCCCTGCAGTGTGCTCCACAGAGAGGACAAGAAGCAAAGGCCTCCTGGGAATCACCACGACGCCGAGAGGGAGGAATGGCCTGGGAGTTCAGGGAGCGGCTCCGTCTCCAGCCGCGTGTCCTTGGGCAGGCTGCACTGCTCTTCCAGGGCCTCAGCGGGCTCCCCCACAAAGGACAGGGCTGTGAGCAAGCGAGCGGCTATAGGACCCTCACAGCTCCAGTGTCTGTGACTTCCCAATTCCACGGCCTCCACTGCCCTCCCCGGCGCTGACTCACTCTGGTGCCTTATGACTGCTGGGTTTTCTTTTCCTGACTCAATGCAAAATAGGAACAGAAAGGTGGAACTCCAGACGTGGGGCCCATCTTCCCTCCTTTCCATGTCACTGAAGCGGCTCCAGGGCCTCAAGGGAAGCAATGGCCTCAGCTTTGGCTTCCAGGCCGTCACCGAAGGTCCAGGGCTTCCTCAGCTCAAACAGGCGGTGTTTTGTCAGGAGGCCCCACCAACAGCAAATGGTGCCGTGAAATCACAGCAAGTGCCTCCACTCCCAGCCACCACTGCCGTCCTGGCAAAGCTCCCTGGTCCTGTGTGGGAGTGGGTAGAGGCAGGGGCAAGGCCTGGGGAGAAATACTGCCAAAGTCACACAGCCACCTCAACTTCAGCTTTGCAGATCTTAGAATATTATTCTTTGCCCTCTACTGTAAGTCCACGGCAAAAACTTAAAAGCTTTAATGGCGTTTTGTCATAAGCTGAACAAGTTTGTTGGAATGTAGGGAAAAAACCCAATGACTTCTTAGGAGGAAAGAGAAAGCCCATTTTCTAGTGTCCCAGAACTGCTCCCACTACATTTTCGTTCTTTGAATCCCACAAGAGGAAATGAGGCTTCATCTGAACCCCAAGCCACACCACAGGGTCAGACATGAAGGAGTGGTGTCGCCAGAGCAGGCCATTTGCTGAGGGGCTGCACGGACAGTCCTGAACTGGCACTACACCAGGCACCCAAGTAGGTGGGGGCCTGGCCTCCCACCCGCCTCCTCCCTGAGCAAATCAGGGAGGACAGACACAGACACAGACAGACCCGCCTCTCATTCCCCAGATCTGGAGCTGCCTCCCTTCCCAGCTCAGCCCCTGCTGCCTGCCTCATCTCTCAGTGCTTCCCAAAGGGAAGAGGGGACTGTCCACGGTGGCCAGCGTGAGGGGAGGAATAAAGGAGAGCAAAGACGACCTAGGACCCCCTCTCCCACCAGAGCCACACAAAGCCAGAGCAGCCAGGGGACAGTAAAGGGGCCAGGAGAGAGAAGACCCCTCCCTTACCATCAGCCCCCAGCGCTGTCTCCTCCCAGGCCTGCTCTACCTGCTAGCTCAGCTCCCACCCCGCTGCAGATGGTTCAGTAGGTGGGTGAGGCTGAGACCCGCTCCCCACCAAGCCTGTGGCTGGGGGCGCCTCTGGAGCTCCTATCTAGCCCCGACACTGTCACGTGGCCACAGCTCCCTTACGGCAGGGGGAACACCTTGGGGGCAGGCAGGCTGTGGTTCCTCCCGGACCTGACCTCAACATTTTCATACGACAACAGGTGCCGGACTCTGACACGAACTCACGACAATCTAAATCTATAGATTAGAATCAAAATCACAAGTAGGAACCCCCCAGTCTCACAGTTCTGAACATCAGAATAACTGTTCACAGTTCACAGGGACCAAGGCATTCTCTATGGGGACATGGGAGTCACACGGCATGTGGGACACCCGTGCAGAGGTATTCCTGGCCCTCCTTCTATGAAGACCGCCAGTCACAGCTTCCACACCAAACCTAACTAATGCTTACCAGGAGTCCATACCAAGAACAGACCAATACAATAAAGTCTGAAAAAGGCCCCAGTGGTCGAACGTGATCCCATGGAGAGTGGGGGGGATCAGAAATAGCTCACAGGATGCAGAACTCATTTCTGGGCTGGGGAGGGGAGGATGCCATGTCCAAGTGGGGATTGGTCGCAGCACTGTAAATGGCTGTTGCCTCTACTGTCCAGATGCAAGCAGTCGGCTGGGCGCCCAGCAAAAACACCCATCCAGAGGAAAGCCCTCCAAGAAAAGAGGCGAGTGTCACTTACTCTTTGCCTCTGGGTTTAAAATAAATCTCAACAGCTCATAGAACTAACACAAGTTCTGACCTTTTTCTCTCCCAAACGTGGCCTTGTCTAATTTGTTCTCCAAGAGACCACAGAGCCCAATAAGAACTTTGGCCTCTCAGAGAATGGTTTTATTCTTCCCCAAAGGGAAAACCTACCTACATCCTCATGAAAATTTTAAATGACTAAAATGATTTTCACCTCACAGCTTCCATATCTGGGCCATTCTTCTGCCCTTACAATTCTTGTAAAGTCTGTTCCATTATTTTAGGAGAGTCTCGGTTATTCATCAACTAGCTCAGGGCTGTGTTTTTCTGAATTAAGTCATTATATCTATTACACAATGTTCAGATTCTACCCAGCCATGTGTATTTTTACCAGTAAAATCATAAAATACAACACTTGTAATCTTGTCCTTATATAAGTGCCACCATCACCATGCAGCAAAAACGTCATAGTATGACAATATGACAAGAAACAGCTGTCAAATACTGGCTTTTTTCCAGCTTCAGTCAAATTCAATAAAAATTGAGCAGGGTAACTCTCTTGTGTGTTCGCCTTCATTCTTCCTCAAAGCCCTGAAGATCGCAGAAGCGCTCCAGCCCCCTGCTCCTCTAAGTGTGTGCTCCCTGGACCAGCAACGTTGGTGGCACCTACGAGCTTGTGAGAACTGCAGAAGCTCAGACCCCAACCCAGACCCAATGAATCGGAATCTGCACTTCACATCCATAGGCACGTTAAAGTTTAAGAAGCGCTGCTCTACGACTGTCCTCTTGCCATTCATTCCCTACACATATGCTCTGGCCCCAGATCTGAGATCTGCCTCTGCTCCCTGGAGGCCACTGAAGCTTTCTCCGAGGGGCCCAGCTGTCATGGCAACATCACTCTGGCTGGCATTCCACCCACCTGGCTGTACCCTGGCCCCATCAGCTGCCTCCCTTGACCTGCCAAGGCGATGTTTGTCCCAGATGGTTAGAAATGTGCCAGGCTTCTTGCCCCCCAAAAATGGTTATTCATGGAAAAAAAAAAAAGACCTATTTTTAGGTGTCAATTGCCAGCCCATCCTGGCTCACCCAGTTCCTCTCCTCCCACTTGCCCAATTAGAAAGATTATATTGTTTCCTGGCACACAATTCCAAGGGCATTGGACACAGGCAGGGGACCCAGAGAAGAGATCCAAGAACAGCTCTTAGTGAATGGAAACAAGATGATTTCTGCTCAAAGCAATTTCCTCAGCACCCACCCTTTCCTCCCACACGGACCCCATGTTGAAGAGGCGCCAAGGCCACGTGGAAGTAACTGAACACTAACATATGCAAGACATATTTTTCACCCTCAAAATTTAGCAGAAAGAAGGGAGAGCCAATCAGTTAACTCTCCCTTTATCCCACCCAAGTTGAAAGCTTGATATTCTAATCCCAACTTCCCAGATGACAGAGGGATACATCCAAGTTTATCTTAAGTGGAGGAGTGTGCATTAAAAGGATATAAAATGCAACAGCTTCTCATCTACTCAAATTCTGACTTTTAGGGGAAACCTGGACATGGCCATAAACGCATGATTTACCTGTCTTGGGGCACTACAGGGATGGGGAATACGTGAGGCCATTTCCCTCTTCTTTGCTCACAGTAGATGGCACTACTTCATCACGGTACTTCCCCCAATCAGCCTAGAGGCTGCCTTAGAATCTTCTCAATAGAGCCCCTAGTCCTGTGGCATCTCAGAGCCACCTGCAACTCCTGAATCAGGATCTACATGTTAACAAGATCCCCAGGTGACTCACAGGCACGCTGAAGTTTACGAAAGGCTGGTGTGGGCTGCAGTCACCTTATGTAGACTGACCAAGTGAGACAGACGTGCTGCTCCTGGTTTGTTATTCTGGGGTTTTCGATGTTTGTGTCTCAATTTCTACTCCTACTGCTCCAAAGATTTCATACTGAAGCCTTATATACAATAGGTGGCTCATTAAACATTTTTTAAATTAATAGCAAACATTCAAAGATTGGAGAATAAATGTAAAATTGCCAGGCTCTTTGCTTTTCTTGGGGGAAAAACCTCAGTGCACCTATCAATACTGGGCCCATGTCAACATGACAACAGGTGATTAGAGGTAGGAAGTGGCTGCTCTGTTAGACACGACATAGTACGTCTAGTTTGTCCCAGTCTCTAATACTTCATATTGCCTCACACCATCCTGTCTTACTCATTCCTGCTATCTACCTGAATGTGTGACTATACCATAGGAGAGACTATAGTTGCGTCCAAAATCAACAACAAGAACACCTGCCCGTGACACCATCACCTGCATCTGCTTATTCTTTCCACTGACTCTGAGGGTGAGCAGCCACACCTGCACGGGCACAGTTTCACTTTCTCCATATGATCCCTGTGTGGGGACAGGGGGCACCCACAGTATAAGCTGCCCCTTCATATAGTCCCATTGTCTTTGAGAAGCACAGGTTGCCTCAGGTCTGCAGCCACACACCACATATCCTTTGTATTGTCCAGTGACCTAGCACCAACCACACGCCAGAAAGCATAATCCTTAAGAGCATGAGCCATAGTCTGCAACCTACTTCAAATTCCTAGCTCTGCTACCCACTGGCGACATAGTGACCCTAGGCAAGGCACTTGACCCCTGCGATGGTTTGAATAATTCCCACCAAAATTCATGCTGAAATCCCCCATGAAGTGGTATTCAGAGGTGTGGCCTTTGGGAGGTAATTAAGTCATGAAAGTCCCACCGTTATGGATGGGATGAGCATCCTTCCAAAAGGGCTCGGGGTTGAAGGGAGTGAGTGCCTGCATATGCTTCTGCCCTTGGCCATGTGAAGACACAACAGCAAGGCATCCTCTTGGAAGTGGATAGCAGCCCTCACCCGACACCACTGCTGGCACCTTGGTCTTGGACCTCCCAGACTCCAGGACTGTGAGAAATGAATGTCTGTTCTTTAAAATTACCCAGACTGAAGTATTTTGTTACAGCAGGACAAGTGAACTAAGACAAACCCTCAAGCCTGTTTCCTTATCTGTGAAGTCGGAGGTGGCACTTAGCTTACTATTTCACTGAGTTACTCTGAGAAATAAAAGATAGTCAAGTGCTTAGCGTATAGTATATCATATGCACTCAGTTAAGGTGATCACTGCTATTATTACACATGCTGCTCAACAGGTGTTTGTTAACAGATTTTCCGTCATCTTTGACTACCCCATCTTGCGCTGAAACTGAGGACTTCCAAACCCCCCACAGCATCACCTAGGGACGGGAATGAGGCTCTGCAGTCTGTGGGGTCTCCGGAAAGGCTGCCCACATCAGCATCTGAGTTGGTGGGATGGAGCCCTAAAACTACAAAGCCTGCTAAGCCACACTGGGCGTTTTTCTTGCCCCACTAACAACTTCTACAGGAACCAGGCAAGTCTTTTGCTTTTTTTTTTTTTTTTTTTTTTTTTTAAAGTTAGCATTTTCATTTGCTTCCCTTCAAAGTTATTAAGATACATTTTTAAATTCCATCCTGGCCACACAAATCTCTCCCTTCTCTGATCTCCCACTGTGCTTGGGTAGGACCACACAGTCGAGCATTTAATGTTCCCTCAGTATTTCATATAGGCTGTACGAGTCTCTAGCAGAACTCTAAATGGCCTCCAGAGGTGACTGGCAGAGCGTGTTACCAATGGAAGTTTTTAGAAGTACACACACGTACACAATTTTTCTTTCAGGCAAAACAGACTTTTTTTGCACCAGCAAAGTGCTAAGCAATGTAATCAACAAAATACATACTATACCCATCAATACCCACTGCCTGTATGCTAAGAGACATGTTTTATGTTAACTGAACTAAGAAGTGGAACTCTTCCAGTTTTCTTTGGTAATGCTTGAACCATGCACGGTATAATAAATGAGAAAGGACTGAATTGGGTCACTGTCTTGTTTGTTTGTTTCCTTAAAAAGGGACTGGTGATGATGTCTGTCTGGGCTGCAGCATTTTATCTGCCAATGCTGCAAAACTGACAGAAAAAACACCATGTGTCTTTCCAAAAAACAATGGTTTCATGCAAGTTCCTCCTTTCAGTTCCAAAATATCAGTCACTGATTGCAACAGTCCTCAGATCCTGGCCTCAGCCATCCTTTTTAGGAACCACCATAGCCTCCCATTCACGGCCTTCAGAACACACAGGGCCACCAGCAGGAACTGGCAGAGAGGGGCCCCACACTGGTGATGGTAGGTGTCTGAGACGGGAGGCCAGAGAGGTGTGGGGGAGAATTCCTGGCACCTGTGGTCCAAGGCATTTATTCAAGCATCCTGTCACTGCTGCCTCTCTGTAACCAGGTTTGACTTGTTGGAACAACTACCAATGTCACTGCATTAACCACAGCCCTGGACAACATCTCCTCCTCCGTGGGGCAGACAATGGCTTGTTGGAGCGGCTCTCTGGGGCTGGTTTGGAATGAGCTGCTGTCTGAATGAACACAGTCCTGCTGAGCAACCCCTAACTTGCTACAGGGACACAGGGTTTTCATCCCACATTCTTGGCCTTTAACAACCAGGAAGCCCCAGTGTCTGTGACTTGCCTGTGTCCTTCGTGAGGGACAATGCTGACCTCTAGCAGTGCCAAAGGGAATTATGGAAGCGTTTTAAGCACAGCCTGAGGTCTCCATGAGGGAAAATGGCATTAATATGAGCATTAAGAACAAAGGAACAAAAAATCCTTTACCTCCCACTTAGAAGAAGCTTGTCCCTTAATTAACTGGTTGATGTATCACCATTGAGTCAGCAGCCCCATGTCCCCAGCCATCCATCACCACCACTTCACCCCAGACTCTAAATCCTCCGCCTTGAAAGAAGTCTAAGAAGACCTACACTAGCCCAAGTGAAGCTGGGGGAGGTGAGACATTTGGGCAACTAGAGGGAGGGGGCGAAGGTGGGGAGAGCGTCTTCTAAGTACTCACTGATAGCAAAATAGGAACCCACTGACCAATGCCCCATGGTCTTAGGAGTGTTTCCTCTGAAGTTTCCTGCCCACTCCTGAATTACCCAAAGTGCAGCCCTGGGATGTGGGAGCCACTGAAGAGGTTACCCAGTTCATATTTCAAACGGCACAGCCCACTTGCTAAAGCCGTTTCACATTTACTGTGGTGTGGAAAACGCAAAGTCAGTCCCTGGCCCAGTTCACTCTGTCAGGAGCTCGTGACTGAGCTGATCACAAAGTTTTTTGGGAAGGAGGTGGGGGTCCCTTTCATAAACTCTTGCAGTGAGGTGTGTGACCAGCCTGGCACCTGATAAATCAGTTACTAAAACAGATCTCAGCCTTCCGGTGACTGGGGATCCAATAACACTCAAGAGGGGGAAGAACATAAAACATAAATCCATAAAATACTGTGCTGCAAAAGCCAAACAAAAGAGAACTTTCAGTTCAGACTTGCATGGCAGGAAAATGGTCATAATTAAAGCAGCCTTGGAGTGCCTGCGACCTACTTAGGAGGAGGGCAGCCGCTAGCTGGTGCCCACCTGGCCTGAAGATGGTAGAAGCCAGAACCACAGTGGTTAAGTTACATTTTTTATAAAAAGCATCTCACTTAAAAAAAAATATCTTTCTATGGTGGAAATAACATTAGAATACCTACAGTTTGAATTATGACAAGGGTCCATTTCAAAAGGGAAGCCATTTGCAATTGTAGAATCCTTAAAATACAGAAATTTAATAGCTCTATGACCCTTTGGATTTGTTTTAAAAGACCATTGTCATTAAGTTTTTGTCCAATTCCTTCCACGTCCTTCAGAAATAAATTCTCCAGCACCATGTGCTGGCTCTGATCTCCAGCAGGCCTCACATCACCCCAGGGCTGGCTTTCCCCAGTAGGGTCCCCTGAGAGGCTCCAGTTTCTGAATGGGAAATGCTGCTGTGGCCACATTCGTAGGCCAATCAAAGGAGCCCACTCTTACAGAGCTGCCACATCCAAGCGCCCTTGTCCCTTTGTCGAATCCACAAGCAAAGGCTGCTTGTGAGTGGCTTCCTGGGGCTTCCTGGAATCACCCTAGTGGGCTTTTCCAGCTCTGCTGCTCTGCGGCATCCTGGGGGCTGGGGGGCTCTGACAGAGCTGAGCCTTCCCCCTGATCCGGGCGGGTCCAGCCAAATGGATTTCCTACTGGAGCCCACCTCCGCGCCGTGCTCATGCCATTGTCTCTTCCACCCTTATCTCCACATGCACACCTCCTGCCTGCCCTTTAAGATACAGCTCAAGGCCACCTCTTCCAGGGCAGCCTTGCCTTTCAGACTGCTTCTCCCACTGAAAGGGGTCTGGTCTCTATCTGGGCCACTTTGATGGTATAGGTACTCTCTACCGCATGGTGGACTTCAGAGGACGCCTTTACTCCCTTACTAGAGAGTGCACACGCACCCTGAGGTCCAAATCCTCACGACTCACATTCACATCCCCTACAGGGCCTCACACTCAGTAAATGCTCCTTAAGTGCCAATGGTGATACAGAAGGTAGAAAGAAATTATTTAGGCATATAGTGAGAGTAAAAGAGTCCTCTTTTAACAAAACGCAGCCCAAGAAATTATTTTTTCCTAACAAAGAGTAGCCTGAAAAATCGAGCTGCAAACAAAGATAGGCAAACTGGAAGCTTGCATGGGGCAATGCCAGCAGCTGTGCTAATGGAAAAGGGCTACCTGAAGGCCAGACATAAGCAACATGGAGGCCCCATCTTCCCTTTTTTTCTTACAACGTGTACAGTAAAGGAATAGGCAGCATGGTGCAGGCCAGGCAGAGAACCTACCTGCATAATAAAAGATCAGGGTGGGGGCTACCAGAAGTTTGCCCCATATGCAAATGGCACACCTGGTCCAATCAATCTTTTGTGCCCTATGTAAACCAGACACCACCTCCTCACCAGGCATCTATAAAACCCTCTGCATTTCAACGCAGATCGGCAACCTGTTTGGGACCCCTCTCTCTGCAGCAGAGAGAGCCATTCTCTTTCTTTTTGCCTTTTAAATTTCTGCTCTTAACCTCACTCCTTGTGTGTCCACGACCTTGATTTCCTCAGTGAGACAACGAACTTCAGGTATCACCCCAGACAACGAGGCCGTTTCAATGGGAATCTCCCTGGGGGTCTGTCCCTGCAAGCAGGGGCACAGCATGCATCCACAGAGCTCCCTGGGCTCCAGGTGGGCCTTCACCTGGCCATTCTCCCTCACTGTCCCTCTGAGAGAGTGCGGCACAGTAGGAGAGCCATGCCCTCAGCCTTGTCCCTGACAGAATCCTCAGACCCCAGGCCTGGCCTCCTGGCTGCAGTGATGAGGTGAGGAGCCAGCAATGCCCAGGGCAGCCCCACCAGGGCTGCTGGTCCCAGAAATCCCAGGGCACAGGGGGCCAAGGTGAGGGTGAAGAATGACCCTTTCCTCAGCAAGTCAAGTCACCTTCAGGAACACACAGCTGGAGGACTGAGGGAGACAGGTGAGATGTGTGTATAGTGACAAGGACGAAATAGGAAGATTAGAACAAGACACATCATGCCATTGCTACACATGAACTGAAGGCAGAGAAGGTGACTTGGGATGGGAGGTGGAGGGGAGAGTCTGACTTTGCCTTTGTCTCTTGCAATTCCAGCTAGAGACAGGAGAGACTCGGAATGGTGGAGGTCAATCTACCTCCAGTGGGCAGATATGCCCAGGTGGGAGGGGCAGTCTGGTAAGCACTCTTCCCTGGCTCTAGTGAAGGGTGCTCAGGGGGTGCTGAGGACAATCACTGACCACCCATCAGTGCCAGGGCAGCAATGGCTTGACCTGCCCATTCAGAGTCCCTTGTTATGGCAGCTTCCCACGTGGCTCTCCTCCAGATATAGTTTGTCCTCTTACTTCAAGCCCCCAACCTGTGAGAACTTCAACACCCTGGCTGCTGCAGACAGTAAACTCCAAGAGGGGATCATGTGTCTCCCCCACAGGCAACACCGCATCCCTGCACAGGCCTCTGGCACACAGAGCGAGGTTGCAATAAATATCTGTTGCATGACACCTCAGAGGGTAAAACACAGCTCAGGTCTTTGGTTTTGCATCATTACAGGTAGCACGTTTTGAACACAACATACAAAAGCAAATCGTCTTCAGCACTCCTGGACTGACATAGTAGGGGACAGGGGTAGACATAAAAAAAAAATCTCTAAACGAAAACTAACAGTGGCTTTCTTATAGGGCTACCATTTTTACAGTAAAACTTTAGCTGGGAAAACCTCTGCTGTGACTTTTGTCAATAGGATGTATATGTAGTAGTTGTTTGAATCTTCAAGTAGCCCATCTGTGCAGATGCAGTGAACGAGCCACAGCTTGCTGACCGCAGCAGTTTTAAAGTGACTCATCAGCAAGGTCAGGCCACCTTGGTGGGAAAGTGGGGCCAAAGGCAGAAAAGTGTGCCAGGAAGTCCCAGGCCATCTTCACACACACACACACACACACACACACACACACACTCCAAAACAGAAAAAAAAAAAAAATCCAGCTGAAGTGAACGTTCCAGCCTGCATTTAACTGCGTTTTAGTCTGCTTTTCAGTAACCGGGACAGCGACTAAGCTTTTCTTTCTTGTCTTTTCTTTTTTTAAAAGAAAACATTCGCTAACCAAAATATGGAATTCATCTGCATTGTAATCCCAAGTGGAGAGTGCACGCATTTCCTCTGGATCGTGCATCACTCGCTCCCACTCTCTCTCATTTCTCATGAACAATGAATGGAAACACTCCCTTGTTGGAATTGCAACCGCCTCTTTGAGACAGATGTTTTGGAAACCACTGACAAGCTGCTTGTCACTGTGAGGCAGATCACACACTCTCACAGCCATTTGGTCCAAAACCATGCAGAGAGCGCTTCTTCACATCCATCTCCAATACGATCTGCAGGATATCAGATGGCTGTTACTTAGCCACTTATTCATGTCCCCCTTACCCAACACTGTTCTCCATCAGGAGGCAACACCGAAGGTTCTATCTCAGCAAAGTCGCTATTGTCTGCTATAGAATCAAGGGTAGGATTTCTCTGTGAAGATCTAGTATGGTCCAAGCCTTCAATGAAAACACTATTTTCAGGAAGACAGTTAGACACTTGGGAAAGAAAATGAACATTTTTAAGCCACGAGGGCACTGTTATAAATTTCTGCTTGGCAAATGGGGATCTCATGGCTTGAAAGAGTTATTATTCAATACTTCCCAAGCACCCACATAAGTTCATGTTTCTCCCTGAGGGCCTCACTTGCTCCATGAGACAAACTCACTACAGCTTTCATCTTGTTTAAAAAGACTTGGTGTGATGCATGGAGGCAGATCATTCAAGCCACCTGGATGTGCTGTGAAATAGTTTCTCAAGCAGTCCCAGCTTTTCCAAATGCACCTATCAAAACAAAACTAAATGCCTGTTAAATTCACTCTTTAGGAGACCCACTTTGTTCCAACAGAGTCAACTGACCGCAGAGAACTTTCTGCAGAATCTAAGACACTCGCCTGAACAATCTTATTGGCCAGAATAAAGAATAAGACACCGGTTCACATACATTTGGAAGGGCATGAAGTCAGTCAAGGGCAGACCCTCAAAAAGAGACTCATCCTTACTTCTCAGCCTTTAGCTAAGGCCATGATACAGAGGCTGAAATGGAGAAACTAAGATACAATCTGAGAAAAATACCCCAAATTTTAAAACTTAAAACCTGTGAAAAGGTTACTCTCCTACACCTTGGTCATGTTACTTGCTGCTGTGGCCTCGAGAGTTCTAATGTCTACGCTACCACTAAAAACTCTGGAGTGACTGTCTGTGAGCCATTAAACCCAAGCACAAATGCACACTTTCAGAGCTGAACGTGTCTGAATAGTTTTCGCACACATTGTTAAGATTATACTGCTGGCTTATTTTCTCTATATTCTCTTTTCTACAATAAGGATCATTTACATGCAACATTAAATTTCAACTTATATGGGGCAATTTTTGAGTGGATTGATCATAAAGCTGTATCTCTGGCAAGAAAGACACTTTTCAAAGTAGCCATGCTTAGGCACTCCACTCACCAAAGCCATGACGGGGACACGGCAGCATTGTATGCGAGGGCATCGGCTCTAGCCAAGAGGACCTATCCCACCTCCACTACTTTATCCTTGTGCAAACCACTCAACCTCAAGCCTCAGCTTCCCCACGCATGAAATAGGAATAATAATAGAACCTACATTTTGTAGGATGAGCAGTGCATCCAACGGACAGTGATCAACAAATGGAAAGCTCTCCATAAACGACAGTTTTTATCACATGATTCTCAGTAACCGACTCCAGGACTTGCTGGTGCTTACTTAGAACACCACAATCTGGCAGAATCACCTGCACATACGACTAGAACTGGCCTCCTGCCTCCTTGCTACTTAGAGGTCACAGTCTGCATGTTCTGTTTATATTGACTCTGGGTTTCTTGATGACATACTAGTCACACAGAAACATCTATTTGTTTAGTGCTTTGCTTTTGGCTGCTTCCAAATGTCTGTGGATTGATCGATGCAGATCCCAGAAATGTAATCATTAGTTGTCTGACTAAAGAGGTTTCTCTCTGTTTGTTTTTATTAGAAGTCAGTCCTCTAAACCTGTGGTTTGCAAACTTTCTTTTTGAGCATGAAACACTGTTTATAAAACAGAATCTGACAAACAACCCCAGTTCTGCATATGAAACAGACGAAAGCAGAGCTGTACTGGTTAAAAAAAAACAAAACAAAACAAAACAAAACAAAAAACTAAGTAGGGGGCTGAGGAGGGTCCCCTTGGCCCCCCATCACCTCCCGGTAGCTCCTAAAATGTCCCTAGAAAGTGGAACGCTCTGTGGAGCATGCTCAGAAGGGCGCTGATCTAAACCACTCACTCTTCCAGTTTCCATCTTATGGCCTACAAATGCCACTCAGCCTGAACCCTAAGAGGCTCACCGGGGCACTGCTGCTTTTCATCTCACGGCTGCATCAGTAACAACAGAGGCAGAGCCCACAAACCACAATCTTGTGCTTCCTAAATGTTCCCAACATGGCTGTGGGCTGGGCAGACACATAAACCCTTCCTTTCTTTGTTTTACTGACTACACGTTGAGTTACATCAACTCCCCAAAAGCAATGCCCTAGGACCACAATGTTTACATGGCTGTGCCAGCCGGCACACATGACGTCTGATATCGTTACTCTGGGTTTCTGGAGGAACCATAGTGCATTTACAGTTCTTTATTCTCACCGAGCAGTGGCATGGAAACCAAGGTCAATCCAATCTATCAAAACCTCACCAAAATTTTAAAATAATTTGCAATGAAAATGCCTTTCTCATGGTGGAATACACAGTCCTTACAATGTCTGTGAAGTACCAGTACAGTTTCCACACATACGAAATATTAACAGGGACAAAAAAAAATTGAGAAATTCAGAGGAAGGGATGAGAATAACAAAGCAGCTAAAGAAAGTCATCGCTTCAAGAAAGCACCAGCACTAGGAAGCAGGCCCCGCCTCCTCGGTTTAACTGCAGCTCCGCGGAAGCATGACGTAGGTCTCACTGCGGGAACCCAAGAGGTACAGGGGGCCTGTTCAGGGTGGTATGAGGGAGACTGGCCAGGAGGGTTGGGGCTGGAGCCAACCAACAAAATATCCCAACCCATCGTGAAGAAAATATTTCCTCCTCAGGAAAGGCCGCTACATCTTCCCAGGGAATGGCTGGAAGACTCCCAGCCTGAGTCATTCGGAAACAGATTTTACAAAGCACTCCAGAGGATCCCGAGGGAACGATCAGGCCGCGTCGGAGGAAGAGCCATCATGACCAAGTGGGTCTTTTCCAGCTCCAACTCCCATGACTGCAAGGTCCTTCTGGTTCTTCCCAACTCACTGTGGCCAGCATGGCTGTAGTATGACTGTCACGATCCTTGGCTCTGAGTGTTTTAAGGCCTGGATGTGGCAATGCAGTGACTCTGGCAGAGGCCTCCCAGCTACAATACATAAGCTACAGTCCGCACTTCCACGTAAAGAGCTCCACCCGGCCTTGGGGCATGGAGAAGGGAGTGGATGATGTATCCAAGGAGCTGGTGCTGGCCCAGGCCCAGTCCCAGGCACTCGCCTGTCCAGCCTCAGTGGGGAGGGCTCACCAGGGGCCCTCACATTTCCGCATCTCACCAAGGGCCTGCTGAAAACAGGCCCCCTGTGACATCTGCTAATCAGATTTGCCCCTGGAGCCTGTAATAATTAAACTTGGTCGATGAAAGGAACACTGGAAAGGTCTCCCATCCCACAGCTGGTCAGCAAACAGAGCAGATGGGCCGTATCCACAGCCATGTCTGTGTAAATCTAATTATTCAGCTGTCAGAATGAGCCCTAAGTGACACTGGTCACCCTCACAGGTAGCTGTCAGCCCTTGGGAAGCTGTTGCTGGGGGCAGCTGTGAAGGCTAGAACTTCTCCCTCAGCTCCCCTCACCTTTCGTAGGCAGCACTGGCAGACTTATGCTGGATCACGCACCCTGGGATTAAATGCCATTTTCTGTGCAGTTCCTCATAGGCCAAACATATTATGTGCTTGTTAACTATTCACCTGATTCAGGTTTCTGGAAAAGTCCTATCCAGAAAGTTAGTTTTAAATCAGAAAAGCCTCCTAGAAAGTATCAGATTAGATAAAAAATTGTATTTTTCTGTCTTGTGTCAGCATTATTATTAGGTGATACTGATTATGTTGGTTCTATCTGTTAACTACTGTTGAATAACAAAGTGCCTTAACATTTCATAGCTTAAAATACCTGGCTGTTCCTCTGCTGGTTTCTCCTGGGCTGGCTCACGATGGCTTTCAGCTAGGTCAGCTGTGCAGGAAGGCCCACAAAGGCTTCCTTCACATGTCTGGCCCTGAATGCTGCCTGCCAACAGGGGAACCTTGGCTCTCCTCTGCAGGCCCCTCATCCTTCTGGGGCGAGACTGGCATCCTTACACAGAGATCTCAGAGCAGAGTTCCAAGAAGGTGAAAGTGGAAGTAGTCAGACCCTCTAAGGCTGAGACTCTAAAACTTACACAACACTTCTGCCACATTTGAGCCGTGAAGGCAAGTCAAAAGGCCAGCCCAGACCCAAGGGGTAGGGAAATAAGACTCCAGTTATTAATGGGAGGAGTGAAAAAGAATGTGCGATATTTTTAATCTACCAAATGTCAGCATCTCCCCAACTGGGTCAGAGTTATAGGAGTTCTGGGGCAGGGCCATAGGTGCTCTGAGATCAAAGCAATCCCAGGACAGACACTGAATCCTGTATCCCCTTGAAGAGCCACAACACACGTTGGCGTGCTGAAGACTCTGAGTAGTCCTCCAATAGCAATACATTCTGCTCAATTTTCTTTCATCATGAGTAAGTTTATAGAAGCAGAGGAAGACCACTTTCCTGTAACACCATTTTGGAAAGTCTGGTCATGAGCTCTGGATTTTTAGAACACTTCCAGTTGAACATACTTTGTCTTGCTGCCTTAATACATGTCCCATAAACATTGCATCCATGTCTAAAATACCTTCCAATATGTGGAAAGCAGCACACAATACGGCAACTCCTAAGTTGGGGTTATGACTCTAAAGGTCACCACAGTGCATCGCTCCAGTAACTAGACATTAAGCAACTTCCACTCAAAATCATCTTGATCCTTGAAAAACTTTCCTAGAAGTTATATGCAAAAAACTGGGGGTCGTTTTCTTCAGGTACAGTATTTCTGAGCATTGACAGAAGTCTTGATTCCTACAGAATAAATGTTACAATTCACTATGAATAAATTCCACATTTGAAATTCAATAACAACCTAAACCATAGTGGATCAGGCGGCCAACCTTGCACACAGGCTTCTGGACCACTAGCAAACCACGCTACTTCTTACCTGCCTGTCGGCCACCAATCTGGAGCCTCCCATACAATTTTTTGCTCCTGTGAAAAGAAAAAGCTCATCCATCTTCACAACCAGGTTCTCCACTTTCAAAAGCCATGGCACGGAACACATTGAACTAATACTCTGGTCATGAGAACATGATGATCCCAATAGTGGATGAAGATTCATGAGACGAGGGCAAACTCAAACCAAGGATTCAGGCAGTTACGAAGAGAGCTCTCACAAGACCAAGGACAGTCAACAGCAGTCTCAAATCAGGGCCCAAACTCCACAATAGTCCCTATGTGTGGAGGGAGAGAGCGCCGGAATGCAGTGAAGGCACAGGGAGATACTAGATGCTGAACATGAGACTGAAAAAGGATCCTCTTTAATTGTTTTATTTATTTTTATTTTTGAGATGGATTCTCACTCTGTTGCCCAAGCTGGAGTGCAGTGGTGTGATCTCGGCTCACTGTAATCTCCGCCTCCCGGGTTCAAGAAATTCTCTTGCCTCAGCCCCCTGAATGGCTGGGATTACAGGTGCCTGCCACCAGGCTCGGCTAATTTTTGTATTTTTGGTAGACACAAGGTTTTGCCATGTTGGCCAGGCTGGTCTAGAACTCCTGATCTCAAGTGATATGCCCATCTCAGCCTCCCAAAGTGCTGGGATTCACGTCAGCCACCATGCCCGGCCATACTTCTGTATTTATTCTCATACGGGAAAGACTGACTGACAAAGGGAATAGAGAGAATTTATTTTTATCTTGCTGCTGAAACAGTTTCTTAGAATTAGTGATTCTTACTTCATTCACTAAACAATGGTGATTCACCAAAAGACACACAGCAGTCAGTGGCCAATTTACTAACTTGGACTCAAAACATCCTACTATTCCTTCTAGGGTGTCAAATATTTTTAAACCTTTATCTTACATTGTAAAATCATCAGGGAAACATCTCCTGGAAGCCTAACTGCAATTTCAAAGGATGGAATAAAAGTGAATCTATGGGAATGGGGAATTCCGTGGGAAAACACACCTCATAAATGATAAGAGAGGAAGTAGAAATTTCTAAGGAATTGTGAGTACACTGGTCTAAGAAATAAACAAGGTAACTTCTTGGAAGAATTCCATAGCAAAGTCATTTGGAGAGCCTTTTTGAGAATGGCTGAACATCAAATCTTAAGGGCAATTTTGAATTTAAGGAGCCAAGAGATCAGTCAGTCCAAGACTTGGTAAGATAGTAATTGGACCTACTGTCCTGGGGGTTCCTAGGTTTGCATCTGGAGGTCACTTCAGCTCCTGCTCCTAATTCACCCTGAGAAATGGCTCCAGACCCTGGACACCACCTTGAGCTCTCTTTCCCTCTAATAAGGTAGCTATTCAATCAGAAATAAAAGACTGTTGGGGCTCGGAAAACAACACCCCAAAACGAAGGCCTAGCAGCAGCCTTAGAAACATGAAGTTATTCTCTTTCTCTTGTCCTCCCATGTCTCAGTCCCATTCTCCCAAGTCAGGCCACAAAAACTAGAATCCCATTTACCCAAGGCGGGTTATAGAAGCCAGAACCTTCTTTCCCAAAAGCCAGCTATGAAACCTAAAAATATTCTATGTAAAAACTAGCCTTAAAGATATTATCTGATCTACCTTTTTTGACTGTAGGTCCTAAGACCCTCATCACAGAGAGGGTCCTGCCCCACACCCAGAAGAAAAGAATGCATGCCCAGAGAGGCCAAGAGGAATCTCGACAGGCTAGGTTTCCCCACTCAAGCTATTAGCATTAGATCATACCCTCCTGTCCAGTCATGTATCTACATGCCTGTTCATACTCTGTTGAACCTATGTACAAAAATGGACAATTTCCCCTGTATCTTTGGGTCTTCATTCTGAAGGTACTCGTGTATACATGGTTAATAAATTTGTACACCTTTCCTCCTATTAATCAATCTGCCTGATGTCAGTGATTTTTTTTAGCTAATCTTTGGAGGCCAAGGGCCCTGGCATCTACAAGACAAAGACAACTAAAGGGATTTAGCTGCTTAATGTAATAAGGGGGAAACCTGATGCCAACTTATTCCTTTGTTTCCTTTCTCAATCCACGTACTGAAGGATTCTAAGAGCAGGTATGCTCCTCTGGCACGGCCAAAGGCACCAGCACACTAATGCTATGAGAGAACTACTGCAGAGGGGGAAGAATTAGGAAAACGTAAGTATGATCAATTCTGTGTACTATTAAATCTAGCTAGATACTTCCAGAAATGTAGCACATTTGGGACTTGTTGGAAAGACAGAAAATATACGGCAAACAAACAATAAATATTTCAGGTATAATATTGTCCAGGTGCATAAAGCATGTCAATTTCTCCTGCAACAAAGCATCACGGGCTATACAGAATCGCTAACCAGCCATGTAGCACAAATTGTTGGTTTCGCTATCCAAACACCACACCTTTGGGACTTGGAACCCCACAGAAGTTCTGCAGGCTCCATTAATCATCCTGCACCTAAGTTGTTCCTACCATGGCAGGATGTTTGGTGGGAATTTCGACGTGAGTCAACAGAAATGGGTTGGCCACAAATGGTGCATGCCTTTGGACATTCGTGTGGGAGAAATGGTAAAAGCAGGGACAAAGCTTTCAGGACTTTCACAAGGTGACCTCTCCTGCCTACCTTCACAACTTCGCCATCTCATGTATCTGTCACCCCACACCACTCACTACTTCCTAACCACATTCTGCACTTCGCATCTCTTTGCCTTTGCCCACACTTGTCTCTGCCAGGACTGCCATTCCCCTCTTTCATCCCGTGGCAAAAGCTAGTCATTTTCAAGGCCCAGTTGAGAAGTCATGGCTCCAGCAAGCCTTCTCCAACTGGCAAAATTGTTCCCTCCTCTGTCCCCAATATAATGAGTTGACCACAGCAGCAGTGACTTCTCTGCTTGTCCTTTCATGGCTGGGTTGGGAGCCTTTAAGAACAAGGACACTTTGGTACTGTTGGTCTAGCATCACACAATAGCTTTAAGTGATTTGATATCTGTAGTGTCCAGATCATATCCCCTCACCCCCTACATGACAAGAATGGAAGAGCTGATAGGGTATTAGGATATATTTCCCATGTTGTATCAGCAAGGATTCTGCATTAATAAAATAGGAATAGAAAACACACAGCACAGAAGGATTCTTAAGGTCCACTGATAGCACTGATTCCACCTTCTTTCCTTCCCTAGGAATTTCCCCAAGTAATCAAGGTAGCTCTGTTCAGACTTGGCTGGCCACAGACTTCCGTCAGATTTTTGTTTTCTTCCAGATCTGACTGCATGGAAAAAACACCGTAATTTCCTTGTGGGCCTAGTTATAATTCTGTAGGCTGATTAGCTCTGAGGAAATTTCAACCCTACAAGGAGCCCTGACAATTCAGTTGTTCCATTGTGATTATAATGGTTTGTCAGTGTTTGCTGTTGAGGCACAATATGTCATTTTGGGAGCAACATTTAGACACCTCTCCAAGACTCTCCCTGCATTCCCCATTTCAGGATCAGTAGTATCAAATTCTTACCTCTTTTACATCTACTCCAGCATTGATCAAGCACTGATCTATTTTAAGTACATTCCACTGGAAATCGCTGCATGTGCTTCCTTCCTGACCACTGAAGTGTCTCCCGTAGACAGACTTGTCTATCGATGCTGAAAACTTACAACAGTGCAAGGGGCAGACACTGTGCATGCCTGCTGCACCTCAAGCCCCTGTTCCCGCATATGCTTACAGCAGGCACCCAGGACTTCCACCTGAGGGCTCTCTTTTGGCCCCAACAGGAGTTGGCCCTTAAGTGCTGGTCTCAGAAGAAGTGGTTAATGACAGAGATGAGTTGGAGAGGACATATCCCAGAACTTGCTGGCCCAGCTGGGATAATTCTGATGGATGTCTCATAGAATTCACTAGAGATGCAGCCTCAGGTGCCCACAGCAGCAATGCCATCTCTTTATTGGCTCTCTTCTCCTATTTCACACCCCTATTCCCTTAACAACGTTTTCCAGGTTTACCTCCCAAGTCACCTACTTGCACTTGAATCCCTGCTGCAGAATCTGCTTTTGGGGAACCCAACCTAAGAAAAGTACCAGACTAAAGCCACTCGATACAGATAAGGGAAGGCAGACTCAATGGCAGCCCCATCATCAGGTATAGGAAAGATTTTCAGCAAGTAAAACACTGCCGTGGCTTATTCGTGCTGAGGAAACTTTCCGTGTCACAGCCATAAGGAGCCTGACAGTCTCAGGAAGTGAACTGAGCTGTCTCAGATCTTGGGGAATTGTGTGTTATATGTGTTCTAAAAACGGATTGGATTTCAGGGGCCATTTCCAACTTCCATGGTATTAAATTTCCTTTTATTCTTCCCAGCACCATATTTCCAATAAGCCCTAAAAAAACTTACCCCTGGGGAAGGATATTTTGCTATCTTAATAAAGTCTTCCAATCCTTAGGAGACAAATCATCATATTTTCATCTCAAAAATATTAATTTTACTCCCTTAAAGAATCTTATGAAAATATTTGTATTTCTTGCCTGAGTTCCCTAGGAGGTAAGCTGAAAAACTAGCTAATAAAGGATAAAGCCAATGTAACAAAAAACAACACATATTGAAATATGGAAATAATTAAGGTCCCAAGAAAACATCAAGTCTTCAAATCAAAAGCCCTTTTTAACTAGAAAGTATTGTCCAGGGACTCACATGACAAATATACATTAGACAGTATTCAAGGTGTGTTTTGCTTTAAACCAAGCAAGGAGGCAAAAACTTCATTTCTATAAATGGTAAATTAATAGGTGAGAATTCACTCCATACAGAGAATTTAAAATAGATTCCATTAAAGTAGCATACTCTGCAAAATATCAATTTTCATTTGTTTTAGAGAAATCTAGTTTATCCATTGTGTAAGACTGTATCTAATTGGGAAAACAGACATTCACTCATTCTGAAAGTGAAGCCTGGACTAAAAAAGGAGGAACACGGAAGGAGAACAGACAGGAATTCATAAAACCAATGGGATGTGGGCAGAGCGGGAAAGAGGGATTTCTGGTAGATGGGGTAAACAGTCTTTCTCCTGGGAGTGGAGACCCAGGCCACAGGGCCAGTCAAGAGAGAGGGAGAGCTTCATGTGGGGGCATGCTAAATTAAAAATGTCAGTGGGACACCAGAGGAAGACCCCAACAGGCAGCTGGCTGGATGGTTCTCCACCTGGAGGAGACGGTCTGGCCTGTGAGTGGCAGCTGAAGCCACAGAGTGGGCCGGAAAAGCCAGAGGATGCAAAAAGATAAGGGAGAAAAGGGGGCCAAAGACGACCCAGAGACCTTGATGAAGGGGCAGGCAAAAGAAGTCAGCCAGGTAGACTGAGAAGAAACATCAGGAGAGGAGAAGCAGGTGAGAAGCACTTCATGGGGTCCATGAGCCAACACGTTCTCTTTCTTCTTCTTCTGACAATAGAAGTTACACCTCGTCTGCCCTGAACAGGCAGAGTGGAATCAGAAGTACCAGGGCAGGATGAGGGTGACAATGAGGGGCTCACGAGGTGTGGGTGAGGTGGGAGGGGGCACCCACCGGGCAGAGCTAACTTTCCAGATGGGGGCAGTCACAACCAAGAAGCTGCATGAGAACTTTGAGTTGTGTTCCCTTTGATACTTCCACACCTGACTTCCCCTCAAACGTAGGACACTTTTGTGTGAGTTAACAACTACAGAGCATACAATACATGTAAAATTATGCATTCCAATAAACTTTTCTAGGAAAATGGGCCAAGATCATAAATGTCACTATTATCATAAATGAGAGTTTCACCTAAAGGAAAAACATGAACAAACAATTCAGAAAAGACAAACTTCAACAGCTATTCTATTTAGGAAAACATTAGATGTGGTCAATAATAAAAACAGTAACAAAACGAGATGCCATTCTCACCTCACAAACTAGCAAAGACTTAAGAACTGATAACTCATTCCTGATGAGGGGGATATACAACGGGTGCTCTCTTATACTGCCAATGAGGGCCCAACTTCCCTGCAAATATGTTTTATAACTAAACAATAATATCTGTAAAAGGATATTCAAGGTTGATATTTAATGGTTTAAAAAAATCAGAAAACAACTCAAATGTCAAAATTAGAAAGCAGGTTAAAATGATTTAAGATACACATCGTAAGACAGAATACTGAAGATTTCTGTAGAAAAGGAACTTATAATGACATGAGGAAATATTTATAATATTAACCAAAAAGTAGCAACATAAAGTTATATACAGAGTAAGAACTCAGTTATATAAAGAAAAGAATGTACAAAAAGGGATACTCTTAGGAACTTGAACAGATTAACAGTAGTGACCCCTAAGGGAACTGATTTTTTTCCCTGTACGCTTATACATTTCTGTATGAACTTGGGTGATTTTGACAACTGGGGGGACAGGTCACACATAAACAGCTTCTGGCAATTCTAATCCAGCCATAATAGTATATATGTAAGGGCTGTTGCTTGGCTTCAAGAGTATACCAGTGTTTGGCCGGGCGCGGTGGCTCATGCCTGTAATCCCAGCACTTTGGGAGGCCGAGGCGGGCGGACCACGAGGTCAGGAGATCGAGACCATCCTGGCTAACACAGTGAAACCCCGTCTCTACTAAAAATACAAAAAATTAGCCGGGCGTGTGGTGGGCGCCTGTAATCCCAGCTGGTCAGGAGGCTGAGGGGGGACAATGGCATGAACCCAGGAGGCGGAGCTTACAGTGAGCCGAGATCGCACCACTGCACCCCAGCCTGGGCGGCAGAGCAAGAATCCGTCTCAAAAAAAAAAAAAAGAGTATAGCAGTGTTCAAGGCCACCAGAGAAGACTGAATGTGACCTCTGGGCAGGTGAAAAACCATCTTAGATTTAAGATGTGCAGATGATGTAAATATGCAAGCATACAACACAGAACACCAGAGCACTGAAAGAAAGGCATAGCTTCTAGGGGTTTGCCCCAATGACTTTCTCTGTAACCATCCTTTTACCAAAATGCCTGCCAGTTTCCAGATGAATAAACTTAAATGTACCTGATGTGGGACATAATGGTCCAAAACTGATGACCCTGACCTTGAATGAGGAGAAGTCCATGAAAGCACTTGACCACCACCCTACACTGTGTCTTTCCAATCCACAGTCACTCCATGAGTGTTAGGAGAAAAATGGATTGGACTTCAACTGAATCACAGATATAGTCTGAGAATGAAGCGAGGAGGGAAAATGTGGTGGCAAGGCAGACAGAGGGGACCAGCTCTTTCAGACCAGTCACATTAGATTCCTAACATGACCCTCAGTCATAGTTGCCTTCATTACGTGAAAGAGATGTTAATTAACGACAGGAAGTGCCCACCTCCTAACACCACTTGGCCACAGTTATAGAACAATTTGGATCAAAATCAGGTACGTTTCCAAGTTCATCTGGACTTGCCAAGTAGCCTTAAGAGTTTTTCACAGATTGTTCTGGGATGGTAACATAAGGTGCAGAGATGGGGCCAACCCCATTTTTAGAGGCTGCCTGCTACCTTGGCTCTGTAACATGTGCCAAGTGGCTGGCCTGTGGCTCTGGGGTTGCTGGTGTGAGCAGTGTCTGGAAGGACAGGATGGTTGTATGACTGACGGTTCCAACCAGCATCAGAGCATGAAAGAAAGCAAAGACTACAAAAACTTTATTGCAAGCTGAATTGAATGAATCCAAGAGAATATAGATTAAATCGATATTTAATTCAGTAGAGGTCAGTTTTAGTTAGGGAGTCATTATGACGTTTCAAAGAGCAGATACGGTATTTACGGGGGCAGCATCTCAGAACTTCAGGGATATGCTATTGCTTTCTTTAGTGGCAAGCAGGGTTTGCTGTGGTTTGGCATGGGCAATTATTTTAAATAAGAATACTAAATAAAAATGTGTACAGCTATTACCTATATTAACAAGCTTCATAAAAAGCATACATTCGTTATACAGGGATGATAAGGGAACACCCCTACACCATCCCAGTGTACACTCATTCATCTGAGTTCAATTAGACCACCTTCCTTTCTAGAAGGAATTTTTTAAAGTGGATTGTTAAAATAAAAAAGCTTTCTCAGGAAGGATTAGGAGGATTCTTCATGCAGATGGAATGACAACAAGAGTACCAACTGGAAGCAAATCTACCTGCCGGGAGATTTGCATGTAGCCTTTTTCATGGACTTTCACTGATCACAACAAAACTACACATTTTTCTTTTCAGAGACAGGGTCTTGCTATGTGGCCCAGGCTGGCCTCAAACTCCTGGGCTTACTCCCACCTCGGGCTCCTGAACACTGGGATTACAGGCACATGTCTGCGCCAGGCTTATATATTTATTAATGTGAGATCCAAAACATCCCTGTGGACTAATCCGATTGGATGGAGGACAAGAATTCTTTGTGCAATAATCCATCAGACAGAAGGCCAGAATCCACCGGAAGATGGGCACTCTGGTCACATGAGCACTGAGAAGAGTTCTTTTCCACCTAGGGAAAACACGCATTCTTCTTAAGCCTCCAGGCTTTACCTCCTCTCCCCAAAGCAGATGACTTTTTTTCCCACTGCTCAAAAGAACTGAGCCACAACATAAGAATTATCTTAAGGCCTATTCCCTGTACTTTCAGCTTACCTATGGCAGCACACCTGCTGTGCCCCAGAGAGCTGCCCTGCTCCTGTCCAAAGCTAACTCCATGGGCACCTGCCTCCATGAGTCTACGTTTCGTCAGCTGGCTGCAGCCCTGCCCACCCTACCCTCCCAAACCTCCCTTTTAGTCCTCATTTCTTGCCAGTGATGCCTTCCTATCTGCTTTCCTGGCCTCTGGTCAGCTGCTCCAGTGGTGCCTTCTTAATGTTCAACTTTACTTTTTGGCTTAAAAAAAAATTTGTGGCTTCCCAAATTATAAATGGGCCATACTCCCAAATTCTTACAAAGCGGATGTTATAGTTAAGCCCCCACTCACTCTTCAATTTGACCAACATTTACTGAGCAAATGTAAGTATCAGGCACTGTGCTAGATAGCCTATAATGTCAGACATTGCACTGGGCATCGAGGATATTCTACAAAACTCACACCTGCCCTTGGGAAGTTTATAGTCCATCAAGGGAAGCAACTTTTCATAGAAAGAGAATACCCCTCTGGAGAGAAGCCCCAGAAGTCTCCTGTGGGATAGGCCTAGCTAGAAGTCTCATCAGAAAAAAGATACATTGTCAACATGCAAGTAACAAAATTAGAAAATGACAAAAAGAACTACATCCATTTTGTCTTCAATGCATTTAATTACTCTGATTTGTTTTGTTAAATCTTGAATATCACTGTCATTTCTACTTTATCATTTTTCCCCTCCAGGGACCCTATATTTGGTCCAATTTACCATCAAGTAAAGGGAGAAGGTTGTTACACTTTCTCTTAATAAATGCTTCCTATTCCTATTGACTGCTTCCAAATTGATGGTATAAATGTATTCTATATTCTAATATTGGAATTTAAGAAGATCAATTATCATAACAATTAAACTATGCAAAGAAAAGACACCTTTCTTCAGGTAAAGATTCTTCAAAAAATTTGATAATGGTTTCTATTTAATACAGAAATATCAATCCTGCTTAATTCCTAGATAGAGCTTTTAACTGTACCACCCATCTGCTCAGTCTGGAAAAATACAACAATGGCAATGTATTTGCTGTGGTTATTACATGAAAAAATACAGGCATCACAGATCGAGTACACACAATCAAAGAATTTTAACAAGGAAAGCAACCAGTGTCTATTGGCACCAACTACAGAGGGACAGAATGACAGAGGTTAGCTATCCTCACCACCATTGCCTCATAAGGGATGTGGCCTATCCTCAAACCCAGACCAGTATGATTCTGAATCAAACACTCGACCCACTGCCTCTCAGAATGCACATAAGTGCCACTAGGGCATCAATGTGAAACACACATACTGATAACCTTACGTTGTATTATCTTCTCATGTTTCCTACACCTGCTGCTGAAAACTAAGCAGCTAGCCAGCAATCATGCCCTTGGCAATATATCTCCATATTTCTGGTACATGGAAAGAAGAGAGTGCAGAATCACTATGGGTAAATTAAAAGTCATTTTGTCCTAGATGACTGTTCCTAAACTGATCTCCTGGGGCACAGCAGTATGTGATACCAGGAACATGGTGCCTGCAACAAACGTCCAAGTCAACAATCATCAAGGAGGAGGATCATTTAGCTGAAAATACTGGTTTCATATCCTAGGGAGTGGTTGTGAGGGGAAGGCTCTGAGGGCTTCCCTTGACAGCTTCACAAAGCAGTGGAGGCCAAAGGACTGCAAGGAAAGCAAACATTGACCTTGAGCGATATTACACAAGGCTTAGGTAACTTGTTTGCTATGCATTTTTTCTTCCCCCCCCCCCAATTTTGAATATTTAAAACATTTCTCAAACTTGTTAATTGGCAGACTATGAACAAAACCTTAAAAAAAGAAAAAACCCAACTTTCATAATTGTCAAAAACTAATAGGGAAAATAGTATTTTACTTGATAAATTAGAAGCTATCCAATTCTATGATGCTCTAGAACAGCACTGTGCAATAAAAATATTACTGTAAGTCATATGTATTAAAATTTTTATAGCAACATTAAAAAGCATAAAGAAACCAATTTTAATAAATTTCATATAACTCAAAATATCTAGAACATTATGATTTTGACATGTGATCAGCATAAAAATTATTAATGTAATTTTTACATTCTTCTAATACTTAACACTTCAAAATCTTGTGCATTTTGCACTTATTGCACATTTCAATTAAGGCACAAAATTTCCATCAGGAAAAATTGATCTGGTTTAAAATTTATAAAATTTACAGTTGAAAAAGTAGAATCACATATGAAAGTTGTTCCAAACATACTTAAACTTTTGCCAAAAACCGAATCGACTCTCAGTTCTAAATTTTCAAGTAAGTAGGATGAAAACTTTGGTGCCTCAGTCGCACTAGCCATATGTCAAGTGCTCAGCAGCCACACAGGGAGACACTAACGGGGAGACACGACCGAATCGGATGGTGCAGGTATAGCGCTTTCACTTTGCCCCTTCAGCTAGAACTCCCCTAGATGGGAAGAGACCTGTCCCCAGTTCACCTGTGAAGAGAACCCAGGAAGACCAACTCCCAGTGCTGCATTCGCCCACGAGGGAGTCCCATCTTGTGGGGGTCATCCTCAGTTTATTCAGATCATCTTCCCTGGTCCAAACTTGCATAACATGATAAAAGGCAGCTCAACAAGACACAGTTCAAACACGAGGGGTTTTAAGACTGTGGATATTTTTTCATGTCTGATTCTCTGCCTCCCTTCTTATGTCCTAGTGAATTTACGAGCATGTATACCGATATTCATTAGGTGCTAGTTCTGTATGCCCCAGTATTCAAACAGTACATCATTTACTCTCAGAGCAATCAGGTGAGATAGGTGAGAACTAGACAGGGTGACAGTCACTTGCTCAAGGACATTCACCTAATTATGGTGACAGTCACTTGCTCAAGGACATTCACCTAACTATAAGTGGTTAGAGCAGGGATTTAAGCCCAGAGAGTCTGGATTAAAAGCATGCCTAGTAGGGGCCGCTTATGCTGATCACCCACCCTAAATTCACACTTTTCAAAGCCTTCTCACAATTCTCATGGAATAGGCAGGCAAAACTGAGCAGGTATTACCCTTGCCACTTTGTCAGTGAGGCACAGGTGGTAAGAGATTCGCCCAAAGAGGCACAGCAAGAGCCTGGCAGAGCAAGCCCTCAGATTCCACATCCTGTGCTCTTTCCACGATACCCAGTGCCAGGGAACCAGCAGAGGAATACCTGCTGTTTACTACGTACCACACACATTCCTATCTTTATGTTGGTCAATCTTCCCACCACTTTGGGAAGAAGGGATTATCCATGAGTAGAGATGAGAATTCCACATGGCAATGAAAAGTGCCCTAGGTCACAGAGCCTGCTGGTGCCACAGCTGGGGTCCCAATCCAGGTCTGTGTCCACAGAGACGGAACCTCTGCCAAGGATCGCCTAACATCAGGCTCGCCCAAGACTGCAACTGTGCTCTTCGCTCAAAAGAAACCTTCCACTAAGTCATATAACGTGACTGACTACGTAACAGAAAGCAGGATCACCAACATGGCGAAACTCAGTCTCTGCTAAAAATACAGAAATCAGCCGGGCGTGGTGGCAGATGCCTGTAATCCCAGCTACTTGGGAGGCTGGGGCAGAAGAATTGCTCGAACCGAGGAGGCAGAGGCTGCAGTGAGCCAAGCTCACGTCACTGCACTCCAGCCTGAGCAACAGAGTGAGATTCCACCTCAAAAAAAAAAAAAAAAAAAGCAGGATCAGATTGCTCTACAATTCAGACACCATTAATTCAGAATGTCTGTTCCTGTGTTTGTCTGACTTGATAAAGTGTTGTTGTATTTCCATGGGATGAATTTACAACCTAAAAAAAAAAAGACACAGAGAAGGCTGGTTCTATTAGGTTAAGTATTCAGAGAGGGGGCATTTTAAGGGAACACACCACTTTTAATTTACCACATTTAATTTAACCACATTTAAGGGAACACAGCAGAATGAAATTGGCTTTTCCCCAGAGCAGGAATAAATAGGCCAGTCTGGCAGTGACCACGGTGACCACTCACAAAGGGGGGACTAAGCCATTACTGGGAAACACGTGAGAAGTGTAGAGCCTCTTCACTCGGGTTTTCACATGCAACTCCTGAAATAACAGGTAAAATGAAAATCGCTCCTGTTACCACTCAGGCAGACAGTGCGCGGGAGTAGAAACAAATGCCCCTCCCCAGCACAGACCTGCCTCCGATGAGAGTATCTGCAGTTGTAGAACTATATGAGCAAAAATCAGACCTCACTACCAAACCCAATGTCACCTAGCTGACGAGCATCTGAAATTTTGCATCTGAGCAGCACATGGCAGTATTATTAGCCAAACTTTAAACAGGTTTATGAGCAACTGGTTCAGAAAATCACATGTAATAAGTTCCTTAATTTCACCATACAGGCAAAGGTATATATTTTTATTAATAGAAAATCAATTTCGCCCACCTCCACTACATAAAGATGGAGTAGATAAAGATTATCAGTTTGGGCTGACCATGGTGGCTCACACCTGTAATCCTAGCACTTTGGGAAGCTGAGGTGGGCAAATCACTTGAGGTCAGGAGTTCAAGACCAGCCTGGCCAACATGGTGAAACCCCGTCTCTACTAAAAATACCAAAATTAGCCAGGTATAGTGGTGCACGCCTGTAGTCCCAGCTACTCTACTCAGGAGGCTGAGGCAGGAGAATCACGTGAACCCAGGAGGTGGAGGTTGCAGTGAGCTGAGATCACACCACTGCACTTCAGCCTGGGTGACAGAGCCAGACTCCACCTCAAAAAAAAAAAAAAAAAAAAAGATTATCAGTTTGATAAAGTGCCAATGATTAGCCTGCTCAGGACACCACCTGTCTCAGGTCAGCCCTGGCATTCCAATGAGAAGGAATTCTGCTCAAATAGTTTCATAACACACAAGTATTTACAATTCCCATTTAACAACAACAAAAAAAACCTCAAGCTTCCTAACCTAAGCAATAGAAGTTGTTAGAACAACTTAACATTTGAGGAGTCACCAGTTCATTTCATAACATAAGAGCAATTTTTCCTTCCCTAGAATCTGCAAGCTAAAAGAGTTTCCTACAAATGAGATGGTGTCTGTGAAAATGCTGTGTGCAAATCCCCTCCACATGGCAGACCCTCCTGAAAAGGGTGTCAGTAAGTCCCAAATCCATACCTTGAGCTGGCTTCTTTGGACTGAGCCGAACTTCCAGTTTGTAACAAGACCCGAGAGGATCTGGCTGAATAGGCCTCTCCCTTGGGAGAAACAGAGCTGGATCAAAGTCTTTTGGGACAATTATTTGACTATGTACTCCCTTGATTTTCTTAAATGTGTATTGTACAAGATTACTCAACCTCTATTATCTTCACTAATATTTTCAAAAAGTGACCTTTATAAATTAGAACCTGTAGAATTAATCATAAATCACCTATTAGTCAACTGCCTTCAACTTTTATTCCCACAATCCTTCCGAAGATATGAGCTATCATTGAGTAATAAAATTGGGTAATTTTAATCAGCTATCTCTACTTTCTCTGTCTGAGAAAAATGATAAAAATGATGAAATGGTCCACAGAGAAGCTCAAAAGGAAAGACAACTTAAATTCCGCTATGCCTACTATAAAGAGCTCTGAAACTTGGGTATGAAGGGTGACAAACAAAGCATATTAGATTTGAAGTGTGGCAACTATAGCATTGAATTTAATACCATTTATGAAACTTCACAGGGTTGTTTATAACATTTATGTATGCTCATCTAAGTGATGTTTCTAGCCTTAAAAAAATTAGTGCTTACCACACAGGGTTCAAAAGTTTGAAACACTGCATCTTTTTCAAGAAGTTGCCATTCACTGGAAAATTGTTTCCAAACAATCACCAACAATAAGGTCATCTGATTTCATTTACTTACCTATTTATATCTGTAGGAATGCTGGGAAGTCTTAATGAACAACTTCAGGAAAATGCCACCTGGAAAAACAAATTGAACAAAGAGTTAGATTTTAAACACACATACACACACAAAGACTTAGCATGCAATTTTATATCTCATTAAAATATATGACATTTCAAATATTGGTCCCTAGGCAGCACACAGCTCAACTTGCATTAGAACACAGCCGCTCCCGCCCAGGAACACCAACACACGAACACAGGGTCCAAACCACTGATGAACCAGAAAAAGTAAAAGGCCAGGGGAGAATGTCCAGCCTGTGAACATGTACCTAATTACATCCTTTCCTTTCCCCTCACAAGGGGACCAACTTAAAAATATAATTTGTGTCCTGGAGGATACTTTAATGAATGACCATAAAAAGGCTCAAAAATCCAGAAACAAATTAAGAAATAAAATATGAAATTGTGACTGAAGAAACTATCCTAGCAGCACTTTATATCCTTTTCAGTTATGCAGGTTAAGTTCTAAAGTTAAATTCACAAAGATGTCAAGACTGGGAAAGTGGGAAAAGGGCCATTTTTAGAAAAACCCTAACATAGTAAAAATAAAAGTTGAAAAGTAAGAACTTATTTAATGATTAGTTTATTTAGAAATCAAGGATTCTTTCTGGTGGTCTCAAAGTCTTTAGGGAACCTTTAGAAAATTATAAGCCTACTAATACATTCACAAAACAGAGAATCCTCAAATATCTCTTCAGCATTGCTTTGAAATATTAAACATAAATGGAATAAATTTCTAACATAAAATGTCACAATTACCATTTGTTGAAAATCTATTATGCACCTGGGACTGTTATAGGAACATATTACAACCTTTCTAGACAAAGATACCCATTAACAGATGGGGAAACTGATGTTAAAAGAAGTAGAGAACCTTCCTCAATACCACAGGATCCAGGCTTTCCAAACATGCCTTTTTCCTCCTATCAGATAATCTTGCTCTTAAAAGAATCTCTTCCATTCTACAAAGCCTATTGGTCACCTCCCCAGATAGAAACCACATATTCCTTAATGCAAACTCTAACAGAAATTGGCTAGCAGATGACCAGCCAATTAGCTTTTTCTTTTAGGACATTTAAAAGTAATTTCTTCATTTAAAAATGATTAGGCTTACGTTATTTAGGACTACAAGGTAACACTGGATATGAGTAAATATTTAGAAAAAAAGCATTTTGAGTTCATGAGATATTAAAAATGCAACTGGGGTGTATAAATATGTATAATTCCACAAAAGGTAAATTAAACAGAAAATGTTCAACAGCCTCAATTCCACTGATAAGCAGGAAAACAAGAAGTCCCCATGCTTATTTTCTATAATCAGATTTTCAAATACAGCCATGAGATAATAATCAAAATCTGTAATATCAAGCTATGACTGTCCACACTAATATGCAGATGAGCAGCTTCATATCAGCAGCACCAGTGTTAATCAAAAGTGTACCTGAGGTTGAAAAGCCAGTGGTGGCACAAAGCCTCCTCTATCACATCATTTTAGCTTAGTAATAAACTTGAAGATACAGGACAACAGTCATTCGGTTTCACTTTAACAAAAATATACAAAAGAATTCTGAATTCATAAAGTCCTTTGTTATAATAGTTAAGGAAACTATGACTTTTTTTTTTTTTTTTTGGGAGACAGAGTCTCCCTGTCACCCAGGCTGGAGTACAATGGCGTGATCTCAGCTCACTGGAACCTCCGCCTCCTGGGTTCAAGCAATTCTCCTGCCTCAGCTTCCCGAGTAGCTGGGATTACAGCCATGTGCCACCACCCCCAGCTAATTTTTGTGTTTTTAGTAGAGACGAGGTTTCACCATGTTAGCCAGGCTGGTCTTGAACTTCTGAACTCAAGTGATCCGCCCACCTCGGCCTCCCAAAGTGCTGGGATTACAGGCGTGAGCCACTGCGCCTGGCAAAACTATGACTTTTTACAAATGGTTCTTTGTTAATTTAATTACTTGCTAAATTCTAAGCATTTCCCACAATTTTATTTTACCCTGTAGGGGAAGTAATGATCAATATTTTTATCTGGAAATGGCTTCTGTGAAATATGCCACTAGGATTATTATCAATGGGTCTGTTATAAATGGAGTTCTTGATCAACATTTCCTTATTTCTAAAAGCTAAATGAGTCACAACAAAATGAGTCCCTTCAACCTTGGTACTGTTCAAAATTCAAAGATAACATTTTTTAAAATCTCCTTTTTTTACATATAAAGCAAGCAAAGCTCTGGACAGTTAAGACAGTCAAGACCCTAACAGTAACAGAGAAGGCAGAATTGTATCCCAGTTCCCACCTAAAGCTTTCCAAATTCACACTGGCAGTAAAAAGCATTTTCTAGAATAAATTAATTTGACCCAAAGCTTTGAAGATAAAAGGCATTTAGGAATAGGTTCTTAGTATCATGATTAAGCTTTTTTGACAAAGTAGTAATATCTTGTGAAACCACCAAAGTAATCAGGAAGATAAAAACATGCCAAATCTGTTCTGGGTTTGGTTTGTTTACAGGGTGTGATTTTCATTTTTTTTAAAATACGCTATTTCGAAAATACAGTATACTAAAAATATACTAAGTCACAGACACTTCAAACATTCACCCAAAAAGTTAATATATTAGGACTGTCAGGCACTGTTCTACGTATTAGAACAGCGTCTTTATTTCTAGTTTTAATCTTGGCATCTGTTTTTTAGAAACATTGGTCTGTTATTACTTAAAGTTTATGAAGTAATAAGAGACCAATGTTTCTGAAAAACAATTTTTGTGAATTAACTCATTTGCTTTCACAAAACCCCCAAAGTAGCTACCAGTATTATCCCATTTTAAAGATGAGGAAGCAGGCAAAAAGAAACTTAATCTTACCAAAAGTTACATGGCTTGCAAGAAGTGGTATTAATATTCAAATCTGCATACATGATCACATTTTATTCTAACAACTATATAATGCAAGCAGGAGAGAAAATTTTGGCCTCATTTTAACTATAAGGGAAACGAATTCCTGAGGAATAAGGGCTGGCTTCTTCAAAGGCATGCAGCCAGTCAGTAACAGGGGTCAAGAACTGCTAGGGGCACCTACTGCTAAGGCTGTACTGCTTTTTCATTTGTTCATTTTTGTCTTGGATTCTATAAATCAACGTGTAAAACTCAGTGTAAAGAGCGTGGTCCCTCTAATCACTGAGAAGACACTTCAGGATCCTCTCATGGGATGTGCTGACGACAAGAACATCAATTAGAGCACATACAAAAGTATTCTCACGCTTCCAGGTCACCTTTTCTCCATTTTCCTAAATGCAAATATGGGTTTTTTTTCACTTACTGGTAGTTAAACACATGGGTTCATGTAAATATTGGTCTTTATCTGTATATATGTATATTATTAGTCTGCATGGCCATTTATAGTCCAATCAAAGTAGGCACTGTTTATTCCAAAAACAATCTAAATAAAATTAAAACTACTGTGTTTTTGCACATTAAGGAGTTAAAAAATCTTCACTTCCCATTCATCTCCATTTGGGCCGCATGCCCTTCTGTTACACTTCCGGATGTCAGGAGAAACAATAGCTGCCTTTAGTGCTGCACAGCGAACACGGCCCCCACGTGACGGGCACCAGCACTTACTTATTGAATTGAATTGCCAAAAACAGGAAGCAGAGTTGTAAGACCCCTTTCTCAGTTACAGATTGCTAAGACTTGCAGTGCACTGATTTGAACTGTTTCATGTTACTCTGTAAAACTAGAACCAAGGAGTAAAAATTACTTTGGAAATGACAGGGGTAAATTTCAGCTGAATGAAGAAAGAACTTTGTAATAAACAGAGTTGCCCCAAGGTGGTCCACGTTGCCTCTAGGGTGGGTTAAGAAACAGCAGGTCATAATCACAGAGGCTACAGAGGGGGAAAGTCTCAGCAACTGTCCTCTCACAATCCTTCCCTGAGACCTGAGGTCTATGCCCATCCACAGCAAGAAAGGGAGCTTCATGGCAGAGCACTGTATGTCACAGGACACTCTGCAATTCATTTTCTCATTTTATAGGCACTATTACTAAAAGGGGGCTGGAGTGTGGGTGGGGAGAGACATCTTTATTATCCCCATTTTATAAACCAGGAATCTGAACCACTTAAGCTAAATCACACCCTTAGTAATGCTAGAATATGGGCTCCAATCTAGGGCTTCTGACCCCCCAGGCAGGCCAGTGTATTTCCAGCTAGGCAATACTGCAACAACCAACATAAGATGCCTGCAACCATTATTCTTATTAAGTATCATCTCCCCATATTAAGATCAGGGGCAAGGATGGGCCCTAAAGACCTGAAGCACTGAGGCAAATACCAAAGCAAAATTAGCTAAAAGAAAAATACAGTAAGAGCTCTGCTACTCTCACAAAACCATCCCTTCTACCTGACTAGGAAAAGCTCATTGTATTTTCTGTAGACGCACTCTCTAAGGCTCTATTTACATGAGTCATCTAAAGGAGTAATTGTCCAAATTCTACTCTACTGTGCTCTACTGATACAAGTGCTCGGGGAAATCTGTCCACATTTTAAGGGGAGTCCGTGACAGCATACTAAGCACAAAGAGCACTCCTCGTTTCTGCAGCCAAAGCATTAATCGTTGCTCCAGAACTAGGCTGGTGGTAACTTTTTTTTAAAGTCTGAAATGCGTTCTCTGACAACAGGTCCAGGACAACCTCACAATTGTGTCTGACAACAGGAGTTTAACAGAACTGGGTCAGCCACTGAAGGATTGCTGAACCTTGCAAGATTTTCAAGGAAAGACATGAGAGTGTCAAGTTTCATGAACCGTCTACCAAGCACAGAGAGTGGCAGCTTGCCAAAGGCTGAACTGTGTTAAATGCATGTGAGACGCTGGGAACCTGAACCCCAACAATGCCAGCCCTGCCACTCAACCACGGTGGTGAAAGACTGAGGTTCAAGTTTCCGAAGACCTCACGGACTCTAAGCCAAATGTTGCTAATCAGGAAAACGTCCTTCTTCTCTTAAGGAAGGGAAACTCCTTGATTCAAACATTATCCCATCAACGTGAAGCTGTTAGAGAGTATGTTTTTAAATATCTAGGTACAACAGAATAGCTATAATGTGCCAGCCACGAGTCATATTCAATTATACTGCTTTTTAACATGCCAGGTTTGCACATCAAAACACTGCTATTGTTAGTCCCACACAGCTGGGACCATGTTCATTCACATAATTCTTACCTCTTCCCCAATATTTAGTTATAAATCCATGGGACAACAAGGTCCTTGAGAACAAAACTAATTCTAGCTTACTCCTCTCAAAATCTCTTACACTCAACACAGGGCATGACATAGAGTAGACAATTCATAAATGTTTACTGAATAAACAAAAGGATCATTACACCATGAACATTCCCTACAAATAGTAGCTAGAAAAGTCAGGCTATGTAGAAGAAAGAAATACTGGGTTAACAAGAGTGGAGAAAATCATCAGGTAAACACGAGAGCAGGAATTCCAGCATGAGAAGAAAGCGCAGGAGGCAAGGAGGAATCGCAGGCAGCAATGAAGCACTGAGTAGCAGTGACGCTGTCCAAGGCAGGGGGGATCCTCCAGTGGGTATGTTTCCAAAACACCAGTGTCTGGACCCACCTCTGTGAACTCCTTCTATTGTAGAGTAGCCCTAGACTATGAGTGATGAAGGAGAGTGACAGGGGAGCAAGTGTGTATAGGCAATTCTGAGAACCCTCCTCCAGATAACAACTACTCAATCGTCTTGCTTTTTTTTTAAACCTTGAATATACATATCATCATTTTGCAAGACAGAAACTACTGTGAATAGTGTTGAGCACGAGCAATGTGCAAACCTCATCAAATATCCTACTTGTTCGAGAATAGGTTATTTAAGATCCACAGACACAGGGCATTACAGGCAGACAGGTGAGTGCAACACTCTTGGGGAATAGGCCAGACAAACAGGTGGCCGCAGTGAATAACTTGGGCTGTAAGTGCTGACAAGCGCTTTCTGTGCCTGACAGTTCTTCGTGGTCTGCATTCCAAATCTAAGCATAAGCTTTAAGTAATAACAGACCAACGTTTCTGAAAAGCAGATGCCAAGATTAAAACTAGAAGACAAGACACAGACTAAGGGAGATGTAGGGAAGGAACACTCTCTTGGAGGCATCTGGAAAGAGAAGAAGGTAGAAAAGCCTCTGGTTCTTTCTTGCATCTTTCCTTTTCCAAAGGCAGCACTCAAAATCAGGGACATGGAAATTGTCCTCTTAAAACACACCCATTCCCAGCTCATCTGTCCTGGAGTTTGCTGCACACTCCCCATCACAGGTCATGGTGTTGTGCTCCTCTCCTTTTTTGGCCTGTGTGGACCCTGAATTCGATGCTGCATTCTGAAAACCTCAGATTTGAGGCCCAGGGCATCTGCCTCTGTAACTATTTTGCCTCTATATCCTTCCCAACTCCATGCATGAAACTTTGCTCAAGACCCAACTTCAGTGTCGTCTTCCATGCAGCCTTCTCTGAACCCACCCTTGCCTCTGCCCTCTCCATGCCTTCTCTGAGCTCACGCGGCTCAGAGAGTGGTAGGGGTCACATCCACCACACTAATAATTATTCGCTTGTCTATCTCCCTGTTTCAAGTCCATCCACTCATTTCACGGCTCATATTTACAAACTGTGGCTTGGGGTGACATCCAAAAATGATCTGTTTGTCCTTGACTGAGAAGGACTAACAGAGGGTGAGGCAGACCCCCCCAAAATCACAGATATTCATACTTGTCCCTTGCTTCATTCAAATCTCCATTCAAACATTATCTCCTTCCCTGATCACCCTCGCTAAAAGTGCAACACACCCCTCTGTGCCTCCAGCACTGCCTGTCCACAGCTCTCAACACTGCCTGACGTCCATCATGGATGGATAAGGTGGATACACAGAGACAGAAATGTCTAGCTAGGTAAGTACAGAAATAGATCTGAATTTTTAAGTTAGTTGTCTATCCAATAGGATGTAAGCTCCCAGAAGACAAGGCTTTTAATCAGTTTTGGTCTATGATATACAGATCCCTAACACCAGTAATGGTGCCTGAGAAAGAATGCATTCTCTCAGTAAATATCAGTTGATGAATACACGCGTGGGCAGATGATAATGTCTTGACCAAACACTGGGGGAAAAGGAGATCAGACGAGACAGCGAGGACATTTTGCTCTGCTGAAGCTTTGAAGGTTTGAAGTACCTAGCTGGGCAACCTGGTAGAGGGGATTCCAGTAGCGCAGGCAATATAGTTTGGAAAACTGCCAACATATAGGAGGTGACTGAAGTCATAGGTAAGAGTGAGATTACCCCCAGAAAAGCATGTGAAGTAAGGAAGGAAAGAGCTGGCTATATAGTAAAAAGAAAAAATATCATCTACCTCAGAGGGATGTATGTATTAGAGGAGTTAGTGCATATGAAATACCTGAGCTATCTCTTCAAGACTCCACCAAATAATTCTACAAAGTATGCTATATATGTAGGTGTATATATATACATATACGTGTGTGTATACGTATATACATATAACTAACACACTAACTAAATATATGAGGACATTGTAAGACTGCAAAAGACCACTTTCAGTGCCAAATGACAAGCATTTGGGCACAGCATGGACCTAAAAATCGAACATTTACACGAGGCTGTGTTTTTCTTTTGTAGGGCTAGGAGTTACTCAAGAGTTGTTCAGAGTTTAACAGATACTCTATTTAACAGATACGGAGTTTAACAGATACTCTTGCATTATCTACAGCAGCAGTCCCCAACCTTTTTGCCACCAGGGACATGTTTCCTGGAAGACAATTTTTCTATGGGCAGTGGGTGGGGAAAGATGGTTTCAGGATGAAACTGTTCCACCTTAGATCATCAGGCATTAGATTCTCATAAGGAGCATGCAAGTTAGGTTCCTCGCACGCACAGTTCACAATAGGGTGTGTGCTCCTATGAGGATCTAATGCTGCTGCTGAGCTGACAGGAGGTGGGGCTCAGGCCATAATGCTCGCTCACCCAGTCCTGCTGCGTAGCCTGGGTCCCAAAAAGGCTTGGGGACCCAAGACCTACAGTGTGAAATAACACCACATTGCTGCTTCTTATCTAGTGGGGAAGAGAAAACAGGCAGGAACTCAATTTCCTGGAACGGGACATACAAGGAAAAAACTCATTCTACAAGATCCGTGAACAGAATTGTCTACCATGGTGGGTGCAAGCACTATAGTGACAGCCTTAAGCCCAGTCCACGAGGAGAAAAACTTCTTGGCACAGACTAAAGACAAATGTGGCATTTCAGCTAAACCGAAAGGATGACTTAAATGTAAAGGTCCAATTTTAAGATAGAAAAAAATACTGGTTGGCTTAGGTGGTTAGCTTTTAAGTTTGCAACTAACTATAGCTTAACTAAAAATAACCACCCCAAGTGAATGGCAGAGAAACAAGCGTGACTACGGCTGCCCCACTTAGAAGAGTTGGTCAGGGAAGTTGAGGCCAACACACTCAACCACTGAAACAGCAGGGAAGGGCATGTTGGAGGTATCTCAGCAGAGGGACCTGTAAGTTTCACCGGTTAGGGTGGAGGGGGAGTGAGCAGAGCTTCTCCACAGATACAACCAGCCGTGGCTGCTTTTATCTTTTTTCCCCCTGTGTAAGAATCTGACTTAACATTTTGAAGAAAGCACTCACCGTTGAAATAAACACTTTGGAAGCCACTGCCCTGGACCCAATTAATTCTGGGGGAAAAATAAATCACAAGTTTTAAAATTCTAACTTTTATGTCCATTTAAAAATTGATTCAAGATTATCTTGATGATGGCTACCATGGGAGTAGGTTTGTGCAGAGATTAAGAAGTTTTAGAATTCTGTAATGTTTGAATTTTGTGTAATAGAAACGAACACTTTACTCATCAAAAGGGCCTGAGATCATTTACTTCAAACTACTTGTCTTTCCTCTATTTTATAGGAAACAAATTATAACTAAATCCAATAGAAGCAAATATCCAAAATAGAAGCAAATTTCTCTTTTAATGCCAGCTCTTCTCCCAGTTCCCAAAGAGGAGGAGAGTATGCTCACAACGAGAACTATGAAGCATTATTTCCATAATGTCTGTTCTAACTTAGAGGAGGGAAGTTCTGTCTTCAGACTGAAGAGGTCCACTAACAGTGGGCGTGAAGACAGTAGTCCGTGGGGAGTATTTCACATTTCCCTTTAGCTGTTAAGGACGTGGGGAGGGTGCCCTCTGTACACCAGGCCCAGCCCTCCGGCAGCAGGGTAAAGGCTCGGCTTGGCCCCAGGAGGAAAGGCTGAGTTGGGATCTCCTTCCGTGCCCTCTAACCCTTCCCTGTGACCCATGGCACACATGTGAGAGCCAGTTGGTCAGGGTTAAAAGTACAGTCTGGCCAGAGGGCCCAGCCCAGCTAACTGGCCCACATAGCAACTGAACCCTGACCCTGGCCTCACCATCTCCATTCTCGAACCAAATGTGTTAATTGGCTGCAGATTCTTAAACTATGTCTCAGATGCATTTCCCAACTAACAACAACAACAAAGTGATGGGACATAATTTTGTCTAGTAAGGGAAAACGGTTTTAACTAAACCACTGCTGACCAGCAAATTCAACAACAATCAGTGGTAAACAACCACCTACAATTGAATGAAGTCCTTTTTGCCACAGATTCTTCTGTGCTAAAGGGTTGCAGATGCCTTGCTGAAACCTTCAGAAAACGCTGTCCTCAGGGGCAATTCTGCTAATGCATGCTTTCATTCCTGAGCTTTCGCTTGCGTGAAGTGAAGGCTACTCATGCTAACGCAGGGTGATGCGTCCTCTCTCCAGACCTGTTCTTGCTGTGCGTCACCAAACACCTCACCACCTCAGTCTCTCTGTGTGACTCAGAACTGCTGGCTGTCAGGGCAGGAAGGACCTCAGAGAGACTCTGGCCCAAAGTCATCATTTCATAAAGGAATCCAGAGACATAAAGTGACAAAAGGTCTTGGTGGCAGAGCTAGGGACTGCAAAACAGACACTGCCTCCTAATCCTGTGTTCTTCCCAGTGGATTATAGAACAGACTGCTCAGCTGTGCCTCAGGGACCACGTGGCAAGGAGGAGGCTGTGGGCAACCCCCATCCCAGGGCAGCAGCTCTTAACCCGTTTCCTATATTAGGGTTAAACACAAGATTTCATTTGAAAGAAAGGGCTCTGCTGTAAATAAATAAACATCTTGAAAACCAACACACAGAGGGCCGGGCGCGGTGGCTCACGCCTGTAATCCCATCACAGGGAGGCCGAGGCGGGCGGATCATGAGGTCAGGAGATCGAGACCATCCTGGCTAACATGGTGAAACCGCATCTCTACTAAGAATACAAAAAAGTTAGCCGGCGTGGTGGCACACGCCTGTAGTCCCAGCTACTCGGGAGGCTGAGGCAGGAGAATCGCTTGAACCTGGAAGGCAGAGGTTGCAGTGAGCCAAGACTGTGCCACTGCACTACAGCCTGGGTGACAGAGCAAGACTCCATCTCAAAAAAAGAAAACCACCGCATGGCAAAACTAACTCCACAAAATGTTAAAGGAGAGAAATAACTAAAAACGGAGGTTTTATTTTAATGAGTGTGTCTTTTTAAAACGGAACAAGCAAAGAAAACAGCACTAAAACAAAATGTTATAGCTTAGAGTTCTCTCCTTCATTTTCCCCTGACCAGGAAAATAACACACACACTACAAAAGACAAACAGAAGAAAAACAAAGGGAAGATAGTGTAATTTAGTTTCTACGTCTCTGGAAAAGTCTTTATCCTGCACAGACTGGACAATTTCAAGAAGGAGAGTTGCAGATGACATTTAATCTTCTAATTTAAATTTGTAAAACGTTCTCTTTGGAGACAGGGTCTTGCTCTGTCGCCCACGCTGGAGTGCAGTGGCCTGGTGCAATCTTACAGGCGTGAGCCACCGTGCCCAGCCAAAATATGTAAGATAAATCTTTACTCGAAAAAGAATGAAAGAAATTAGAGTCTTCATAAATTACCCATGAAAAAGTAAATAAATACGTAAAGGTAAGTCTCCCAATTTTGCTTTTTGCTCTTCTGTCTGCCGACCACCTTTAACACCTTTAACCTTGAACAGCCTTCAATTCCTCCCATTCCTAAAAACACAAGTCCTCCGCACAGGTGCTGACAAGCCACAAGCTGTGTCTCTTTAAGGGCAGTGGAGGGAGGGAAACTGGTTTGCCACTCTGTGGTAGGCATCTGAACAGGATGCAATTTGCAGGAGAAGAGAGGGCCCCGGGGACACTGGAAATTCAACAAGTCACCAAGAACTATGTTCACTGTGGTTTGACATTCCACAAATAACCTTTTCTTTGACTTTTCAATTCTTTGTCATGAGCCAGATGAGTTTAAAATCTTACTTCCGACAATCTTTTTTTGTTTGTTTGTGTCTTCACTTTTATTTTAGGTTCATGGGTACATAGGCAGGTTTGTTATATGGATACCAACAGTCTTCTTAACTTTTTAAAGTGAAATAGCTTCCAGTGACATTGAACCAAGCAACCTTTTAGCATTTTATAGATCATTTAAAGCCAGCAAACTTGATCATTGGCAATGCAATAGTCCTTTACAGGAAGTACCCACAAGCTAAGTGCAGTTCTTTAGAGATTTTGTTAATATGTTCAGTCATATTAATATGTTCAACATATTGTTAATATGTTCTGTCTACGCCAAGTGTCCTCTCAGCACCATCCTCTGAAAAGATCAAATGTTTTCTAAAAGGACAACCCCTCTTACTTCCTCTATCCCACTCATTCCTCAATTTCCACAGGCAACAGTATCATACAATGCAAATGAGAGACACAGGCCTTCCAGGCATAGGGAAGTCAAAACATTTTAAGAAGTCACAGGATAAGGTAACAAAGGACTGATTGTCTTGATGCTCTAACAGTATATGAATATTAACATGAGTTGTTTCATAAACTTGAAACACTGCAAGAGGCCATCCTGGTCAGCCTCCAGGCAGACTTACTTAAGTGACCTAATTTTTATGTTCTACTTCTGAGGATCTCCAGGACAGAAATTCCACAATCTCCCATTGGTATCTTGACTTGTGGTTTAATTTCCTTCAGAGTCAAAGGGGGCTGTTTCTCTCCACTTTTTTTTTTAAGTTAAATAAGAGCTCAACTCATATAAAAGGTGTCATTTAAACGCTGAAACTGGCAACTGGAGCAACACAGAAGTGAACAACCAAGAACTATCTGCCGTACACGGGTCCATTCGCCTGGCTCACTGCGGACAGTCATACTGCACTCTCCCCAAGCTGAGTCCAACCAAGACTCAAGCTCACAGCCTTAAGAAATGACTCCACAGCTCCTAAAAGGAGAGTAGCTTACAGACAATGAAGAAATACTTCTTAGTCACTGGGGAAAATCTCTCCCAGGCCTTCCACACTTTCTAAATGAGAACAAGACAATTTTGTTTTTCTGATGTCCTTTTTTTTTTTTTGGACTCCTCTAAGCAATATCATATTCAGTTTTCTTAAATTTTTTTAAAAGTGAACTTTCCACTGAGCTACACTCCTTGAAACAAGTCTTCCAGATATTTCTGCCCTTGGCCTCCTGGAATTTTTCAATGAAACTCCAAAGAGATGTTTACCTGACCCCAAATGTTATCCTAATGAAAACTATGTTTTTAATTCTTTGAACTCTTCTCTTTCTCTTTCCTTGTCATGCCCTCTGGGAAAGAGAGACAAGTACAGATGTTGGCTTGACCTCAACTGGCAAACACCAGGATAACTGAGTTTTAATCATTTCTTAGGAAGTTGGACAGAATCACAAAGGTATTAATTATGCTCCCTCTTCTGGCATAGTCCTCTGTACTTCACTTGCTTAGAGGATCAATGTAAAGATAGGAAATGCCAGCACATTATCTTTTTGACAAAAACAAGATGCTCATCACAGGAAGAATAAAAGGAGTATTACGGGATTTTCAAAAGCCATGAGGGAGCTGAAAGAACTATAACCTCAGGGGCAGGGAAAAGGAGGAGTAAGAACCATTTTTTGCCAATTAAAGGATCTAAATGAGGCTGGGTCCAGGCTCTCTCTCGCAGGGGGGTTTTAGGGAGTTTTGGAATTGGGAAACTACAATCAGGGTTTAGTTGATAATTTCCTTCTCTTGCAAGAGGGAAGGTTCTGGTACAGAGGTTTTGGCAATTTCATTTCAAATAGCCACATTTACCCCTGTTTAGGAAGGGCTTAGGCTGTTTCTCTCTTGCATATGGGCACGCGTGCGCGGGCATGCATGCGCACACACACGCACACACACACGCGCACACACACACAGAGCCAGGTCATATGCATTTCAAGGGCTTCTTATCTCAAGATAGCCTCTGCCTAGAAACATGTACTTTACCAAGAAATCAATGGGTGAAACAAATGACTTTACTTCGCCGTCAGTTTTCTCTGGGAAATGTCTTCCAGGAATCATCTATGTACAAGGATTTTGACACCACTACACTCTACTCCATCTCTAACTCTAGGTCCTCAGTAGAATGCTTGTTCCCAGCTACCTGTCCTGTAACAAAGTACAATAGCCGCATGATCTATCAACAACATAGGAGAGCAATGTGAGGGCTCAAGAGACACCAGCCGAGTCTTGCTCCCTGCACCTAGAAGTTACAATCCAGTGGCAGAGAGAGCATCCATTCACCAAGAGCTGTGGTTGAGGCAGCCCCTTCTGGGGAGGTACATTCGGTCTAACAGGGATTATTAACTTGAACCCAGTACGAAGGGGTAGTTTATTTCCCCCACCTTTTAGAATCTGACTCTGCAAAAGAAACAGATAAAAATTGTCCTTAAAGCAAAAAACCCTCACATGACCTATAATAAGGTGACCCAAGTTTAGAGAGTTTGCTATTGTTAAAGTCTGGCCATTTCTCTATACTGGGAGTGGAGAGGGAGGGGGAGCAGGAGAGGGAGGAGGAGGAAGATTTTCTGTTACTGCGAAGATTCTCAGTGCTCTCAAGGTTTTAGTCCTCCTCCTCATCATCATCAACATGTATTAACCGAGCCCTGGCTATATGCTAGGCTATTAAGTGTGCTAGGCACTTAATAGCATTTGTCTTCATGGAAAATTCACAACAATTTTATGAGATAGGCTATTAACCCCATTTTACAGATGGGGAGACTCGGTTGGGGTTGGGGTTGGGGTTGGGGATGGGATGCATAAAGGAGCCTGCCCAAGGTCCTGCCATAACAAGCAACACAAGCCTTTCTTGTATTACCTCCCTGTGGCCTAAAAGGTCATGGAACATCAGAGCGTAATGTGGAAGAAGTAATAAGGTCATTTTTTAAACACAAGGTTCACCTCTCTAAAGGGCTTGAGGATGAGGAACAGCACCAACCCTGGAGTTCAAATTCTTGGGTTTAAGTAGCAGCTTCATCCTGCGCCATTTGCAAATTAACAAACTAATCATGAGACACTGCTTAGCAGAGCCCAGTTCCCATGGGTGGTAACTGTCCACTCTCCTCTCTCTTCCCTCGGGCAGGTTACTCAAACCTCAAAGAACTTTTTTCCTCATCTCAAACACAGAAGTCAACAACATGCACCTCACCAAGCAGCCGTGAGGATTATGTGAGATGATTTCAGAGTGGTCAAACAGGACACACGTACTGACTGTTGCCATTCTTTCATGCTGTTCCATTTGATTTTCATGTTATCTCATTTGCGGAGGAATGCTATCCCATCTGGCTTTCCAGAAGACTGGGTAGAAGATAGGAACAGTCATGTCCTCATTTCATAACTGCAGTAAGTGAAGCCCAGGCACACTGAGTCATCACACAGCTGGTATACCACAGGCTCCCTATCCTTGGCTTCCTCTGCCCTTTGTCTCAGGCACACAAAACCTCAATACTCTCAGGCAATAGAGTCTGTAACGAAGACCACCACTTGGCATGGTTTCACTGTCCTGACAGTGATTCTACGCAAGGCTGGCACACACTCCTGCTCCACCCACTCAGGTAGGAGCTTCCACATTCAAATAAAACAACAGCAAAAACTTGCAGGGTTTTAAAGGGGGAAAAATAAAGTCAATCCCTGAATTCTGCCCCACTATTCAACCTTGGCTCCCTTGTTTATTAATATAGTATAAATTATATTTTCTAGCAATTATTTGAAAAGTTCTAGAAAGGAGCATTTCCACACAACAAAAACTAGAATATTCTTTTTATATATACCAACACTTGGAATAGTCTTTGTAATTCTTTTTGCTGCCTAATGAATACTTATTGGATTTTTAAACTCAGTAAGGTACTTCTTTATTTGAGGTGTGGAGAAATTCAGGAGCTGCTGCTTCAGTAACATGCAACTGTTAAATTATTACAACTACTTCTACTCTTTCCACTTTTTCCCTTCATTATGAGTAATAAAATGAAGGTATTTCTTACAGTCAGTCATCTAAAGTCCTTACCATATGAATTGTAAAAAAACAGATACCAAACAAGGCAAGTCTAAATACCTTGAACCTTGCTAGCAATATTAAGTTAAAATGTGTGCTGCAAAGCCAATTAAAGTTGGTCCCAAAGACTCACATTTTCCACAGTCTGCTGGCATGGTTGATGCTTGTTGGCAAACATGCCAAATAGAGTCTTCTTACTAAATAGGTCAAATGATGACAATGGTAGACGCTGCAAGCTAACCATTATGGAAGAATTTCACCACTTTAAAGGGTCTGCAGGCCAAGAAGAAATGATGCAGCAGAAAAAGACCACCAGAAAATGCTGACATTTCTGATCCCTGCTTTTGACTCTGCATCCCACACCTCCTGGACAAAGTGGGAGACTTAGGCTTGAATCCTAAATACTCTATGCCCACATGTAAGCCATTATGGGTAACTGTGCTTGAAATTTAATTCCACATCTGCTCTTCTGCAGCCTTTGGAAATCTTATGCATTTCTCTGACAATTGTTTGCAAAGGCCATAATCACAGGCATCTGTAACTGGATCCCTAGCTACAGGACAAAACACCACATAATCCTAAGAGGCTTTCAGTCAAAGCTTACTTGGTTTCTTGTGTCTTTTGCTGTCTTTAAAATTGCACTAAGCCTTCAATTTACAGAGAGCACCGATTAGCATTGGTCTGAAGGTGGCCCAAGCCCCCTGTATCGTCCCCACCACACAGCCAGCACAAATCCTTATCATCTCCCTTCTGGCTGTGGCCTCCCTGGCCCACCTTCGGAAAGAAGCCTTATGGCTCTGGAGGACGCAATCTCAACTAAGGGCAAGTGAGGTCCCAGGGCCAGTTCATGTTCTCTGCCCCTCCCTCCGGTGGTTCCAGAATCGCAGGAGACATGAGGATGCACCCTGGTTCCAAGTGGCCAAGAAAATAGATGCACTGGTACTTTTCAAATTCTTTCACTTGAGTCACTCAGAAGCTGGATCTATCTTTTCTAATTCTAGCTGACCAATAGCCTGACATGAGACCTTAAGTAACAAAACTAACTTCCTGTGTCTGTTCCATATTGTTTTTTAATTTGTTTAAGAGATAGCATCTTGCTCTGTGGCCTAGGCTGGAGTGCAACGGTGCAATCATAGCTCACTGCTGCCTGGAACTCCTGGGCTCAAGTGATCTTCCTGCCTCAGCCTCCCGAGTGGTCAGGAATACAGGTGCCCGCCACAGCACCCAGCTTGTATTTTTAAAAATTTAACAGCAACCATTTCTTTAAAAAAATTCCTGAACTGTTCTTTCATTCTGTAAACACTCGCAAGAGTCAAATGGAAAAAGTTCTTGTACCAACAAGGCCAACATACTGATTTAGTAACCTTGGGCAAATAACACTCCCATCTGGGTACCTTAGTTTTCTAATCTAATGTCTAGCCATCTCCTATATTTTCTAATGAGAAACAAAGGTAACAATGTACACAGAAGTGTTCTTCAAAGGATGAAGCTCTGTAAAAAGCTAAGATATCATTACTGCTGTTATCCTCTTCAAAAGCTCCATGCTGATGTTTAAGAGCTCTGGGGCCAGCCAGGCAGGGTTGATAAAAGTTATTTAACCTCTCTAGCCTCAATTTTCTCATCTGTAAAGTGGAGATAAAATAATGGTCCCTGACACTGTTAGTGTGAGGAATAAATAAGTAACTGCAGAGAGAGCACTTAAAATGGTGCCTGACTCAACAAATGGCACCTAATGTTAGTTACTCTCCTTATTCATAGTGAATCCTGTGTTGTTTTATCAGCCGCCTTTCAGAATAACTTACTGTTTACAAGTCATTCTGTTTTAGTGTGCTAAGAAAAGGGGGGGTACTAATACGTATTGTTACACATCTCATTTAATCCTGCCAACCATCATGTGTGGCAGATTTTATTATCCCCTTTTTACATGAAGTTCAGAAAGGTCAAGTGGCTGTCAGGTGGCAGCCAGGATTCAAAGACAGGCCTGGATGACCCAGACTGTGCTTTCTATTGCATCCAGTTGCCATTTAGATACAAAGTGGGAGAATAACAAAGGCATTTCTTAAAACAATTAGAAGTCGGCCAGGCGCGGTGGCTCACGCCTATAATCCCAACACTTTGGGAGGCCGAGGCGGGTGGATCATAAGGTCAGGAGATCAAGACCATCCTGGCTAACATGGTGAAACCCCATCTCTACTCAAAAACAAATCAGCTGGACATGGTGGCACGCGTCTGTAATCCCAGCTACTCGGGAGGCTGAGGCAGAAGAATTGTTTGAAACCAGGAGGCAGAGGTTGCAATAAGCCGAGATCACACCACTGCACTCCAGCCTAGCGACAGAGCTAACTCCATCTCAAAAAAAAAAAGATAAATAAATAAAAAATAAAAATAAAAATTAGAAGTTATCTAATTTATATGGGAAGTGCAAAAAACAGCATTAGATTTGGACTTAGGCTGTGAAGACAGTTCAAATGGTGCCTACTCTTGCCCTCCTTTCCCTGTCCCTCCTCAACCTGCACCCGCATGAATAGGTGAGCAGAGACTTCTGCTGCAGGGCCAGCCTTCTCTACAGCACTCGCCACCCAGCAGCATGTGTGCTGGTTCATGTCTGCCTCCTCCAGCAGACCATGGATTAGTTCCTTGAGGACGGTCACTATGTCTGGCTCACCTCATATGCCCAAGGCCTCCCCTAATGCCCAGCCCAGAACAGGACACAACACAGTTAACTGAATAAATGCATGGATGGTGGCTATCCAGATACTCCCTGATGTACCAAGGACTGGTTCATTTGACAATTATTGAAAGTTAAAAGGGGCCCAAAATTAAACCTAACCCCTGCAGGTTGTCATCTCAGAATATGACCTGTGTCACATGTAAGACCACCTCTTGTAAATGGCATTTCATTAGTCTATGTAATTAGACATACATATAACTAAAATATATTTATATCATTATGAAACTTGCCTGCTACGAAATGCTCTTGCATCATTATACAAACACCCGCACTTTCACACACAGGGCTCTACTAGAGCTAGTTCGTTATGATAGCTCTTTTCTATCCCTTTTGCTCCAGGAAGACCTAGCCAAGAACAACAACAACAACAAAAAAAATGGGCAACAGTGTTAGAGGTATGTTGTAATGAAAAGCTACCTTTAGGTCATTATCTTTCCGCCTTGACAAGTATCTGGCAAGAGAGCAGATACAAACATAAGCAAAATGAAATCAAGGTCTTTATACTATACCTAGAACTTTAAAGTCACTTTATCTTACCTCTTGATTTTTTCCAACTATACTGAAGTCATTTTTCCTTCTGCTTTCACATCTTTTTTTAACAACTAATAAATACTACAAAGTTTCTATCAAAGATAGTGTGGTGGGATGTTATTCAATTTTTTTTTTCCAGTTTAGAACTGGGTCTTCCTCCTGAGAAGAATCACAGAGGCATACAATTCTCTCTTAAAATTTAAGTGTAAAATTGTTGGACAATTTATTTTTTGAAACATCTATGATGCTTACTCTTGGATTTAATAAAAGTCAATGTACTCTTGTTACAAAGGGCCTTTTACCCAGAATACATTTATATTTCACTAAATAGTCATACAAAACCTAGAAATAGTTATATCACCCATGCTGGAACATTTAATATTACCAAAATAAAGTCATAATACCTCTCTAGAAGATGTCCTCTAAATGGATAATGCAGATCATGCCTTTTGTTACCACTGGTTTATAGCTAAGAATGTTTTCTAGTCTCTCAAAGGCCTCCGATTCTATTTAGGGATCTTTGACCCTTTATACCTGGGGGTTTGTGACATTTCCGAGAAAATCAGACTGTTTCCCACTAAAAATTAGCCAAATATTTCTCAGCCAAATACTTTTTTTTTTTTTTTTGCCATAAAAAAATTAGCCAAATATTTAACCTAGTGACACATTGAATGCACTAATTTGTGGTGGAAGAGGGAAATCTGACTTCCTATTTTTGTAAAATCTCCTCAGGCTTAGTCCCTATCTATACAGAAAGAAACTCCCAGGAAGTCAAACGCTCATGACTTGGTGTGTACATGTAAAGTTTACAGAAAAAAATGAAGACAAGGGCTAACCCCCTAATGACCAATGTTTGTTCCCATGACCAAAGAACAAATGAAATTCAAAGAACGGGGGAAGAAGTTGACCTCAAGTGCCCTGCAACATTTTTCCCTTTGCAGCTTTTGAAACCGTTTAGTTTCTTTATCTTTATTAGGACATTTTCCTCATCAAATTAATGAGTCACTAAACAAAAGGCTCACTAAAATGTTTACCTCTGAGAATAAACTATCTGGTAAGACTCTAGCAGAAAAGACAAGTCATAATTTGCCATTACTTTTCAATGAAATCATCTGGGAAAAGCAAGGCAGAAAGTGGGGGTAGGAAGAGAGGATGACAACATAAAATTCAAAGCAAATCCCGAGACCAACTCCAAGAAAATGTTTGTGATCCTTTGTGTCCTGTAATCCTTGACATTGTCCTCTACCCTCCTGCCTTTATGGAACACTTTCTTTCTGACAATTATTAAATAAGACATTCTTGTGGAATACTTGGCTTTGTTAAAACCAACTCTTGCACAAGGGAAAAGAGGAGAGGAGAAGCCAGGAGACCTTGTGCCGTGGGGGCCGCAGAAACAGGAAGGAAGCTTACTAGTTGAGGCAGCAAGAGAAAACACAAGGCACATTTAGAACATGGATAAGAAAAAAAAATAAAGGGCAACACATATAATCACCAGGTTTTCTTATAGTTCTTTCTGGGCACACACAACTGGCATGAACATGTGGTTGGCAGGTCTGAGAACTGAGTCCTAGAGACTGAGAGCTGGCAGAAGGGCTGGGAAGGGGGCACTATATCTGCTCCATCTGGAGAGTGTCTGATCGCCATGGTTCCCTTCAACTCATTTTCATTTGATGGTCTTTTCACAGTGCTCAAGAGCACAGAGTCTTCCATTAACAGGCAGTACAATAGTCTTTTAACAAGCAACACGGACCTACAGTGAGGGGTCAAAGAGAAGTCAGATGCGTGGCAACAGAATTCCAGCCAGGAAATTCTGGAAGACTCCAGAAGTACTCAAGACATGGCAAGGCATTCTCTCCCAAACGCTCAGGAAGGACAGACAGCACCTCCCTCGAAGGAGTGCAGGATGGATGCCTCAGATTTCAGAGGAAGCCTCTGCAGATCCACAGCAAATTCTACTGAGGGAATTCTTTCCTCAAGAAGACTCTCTAAGAGTAACAAAAAGTCAGAGCTAATTTGGGTTTGTCTCCTGTGTAGTTTCTAGTTCTCAGTGTAAACTGCATAAATTCTCTACCTGGTGCGGGGAGCAGGCTGCTGTTTCCTTTTCTCTCCACCAAAGTTTCACGATTCTATACGAGACTGGCCCTTCTTGATTGAGCATCTTTTGCTTTCTTCACTTCCACTTTCATCTACATTAAGTTCTGCCTGATTACTCTTCAACTTAGTGAAAAAAATCAGATACAGACACATGTACACACACACACAGAGTCAGCTGAATTACTCCTGGCCATCCAGGTTGGTCTTCCTGAATTTTAAAAATGATTCAGAATGGGGAGTTATTGTTTCTTGGGTACAGAGTTTCAGTTTTGCAAGATAGAAGAGTTCCGGAGATGGTGGTGATGGTTGCACAACAGCGTGAAAACATTCACTACTACTGAATTGTATGTTTAAAATGTACATTTTATGTTAAGCGTATTTTATCACAATTAAAAACAAAAGCCAATAGGTGTTCCCATGCCCGGTTGTGGCAACTCTCGCAGAATCTCCGTCCCTAGTGTCTGCTTGGAAGCAGTCACTACACGGCAGTTCTGGGACACTACCAGGTGCTGACATTCGTTCACAGGGCACGAAAGGAAATGCCAGCTGCTGCCCACAGTGAGTGCTTTTCCCAGGGAGTAGGCACAGTATCTGCATCAGGGACGCCTGATTCACTTCTCATCCTCGTGGGAATCAGGAGAAAGATTTCACAGCCCTGAAGTACAACATCTAGGTTCCTGGAGTTAAGGAAAAGAAGAGCTAAAGTCAAGAATGCAAGGTCCTGAGATCCCTGGTAACATCTTTCCACCTCTTGTTTTACGACTGAGGAAGACAAGCCTGGGGCCTTAAAGGCCCCAGCTGTCTCTCCCAGGCACCTCTCCCTTCACACTCCAAAAACAGTATCATTTTCATGACAGAAAGCTCTTTTTAAAAATCCTCCATAAGATCCTCACAGACCTGGTCCCTGTCTCCAGAAGGTCACGGTTTATGATATACCATTGTGACCACACTAGTTGAAACATATGGGTAACAGGTGAGCATACTAAATCAATATTTGAATAAGCAATGACGTACTTATAATACATCTGGTAGTGGTCAAGGACACACACTCTCTGGGAGAAGAGGCAACCTGAGAAGTAACCAGACCAGAGACTGGAAGGACCAAGTGTGTGTGGAAGAACCTGAGAGCTCCATACACAGCCTAGAGGAGCAAGGCTGGACCAATTGTCTATGAAGGCCTCACTCACAAACCAGAGGGCATGGTTGTCCCCAGTCCTTCCCTACTCTGAAACCTATCCACAAGCTGACCCAGGGCACCCTGCTTGATGAGGCAAGAAGGAGCGGGGATGGAGAGGATATCTCATTCCTATTCGTCTTCAAGGTAACACACACAAAAATAGCAAACTCTTGTGTAGTGCTTATTATGAACCACTCTTCCAGTAACTCGTAGATAGGAACTCATTTAAGCCTCACAAGCCCAGGTACTGTTTTATCCACTGACAGAGAAAGCAAGATAGAAAAAGGTTAAGGAGCTTCCCCAGGTTTCAGAGCTAGTTAAGTATGGGGGCCAGACAGTTATCCCGGCTCTTAGACTTTATGCGATCCTGCTTCTCTGAAACAATGGCTATTTTTGTAACACTAGACAAGAAGAGAGGCTTAAAGACATTCGGCCCTATGTAGCATGTTAACTCTGCTCCCCTATTTTTAGCGGGAGAGGCAGCATGGCTTTGTATAGACATCCTCCGACTCAACTTGGGCAGGATGTCAGCTAACTGTGTGGCCTTGGACACATTAATTAACTATGAGCTATTCACTGCATCTGTAATATATGCTGTCTAATGTATCTGTAAGGGTTAAATCAAGTTCCTAGCACACACATAATAGATAGAAGCTATTATTCACCCAGGTGAAAGCTCCAAAAACAAGCAGCTGACACACAGCCACCATCTAACAAATTAATCAAAATCCTGTAATAAAGTAATAGTGGCTATAAGCTTAAACTGGCACGCAGCAGTCAGTTCATAGCCAGAGCCCTACAAATCATGAACAGTTCCTTCACCACACTGTTTGGGTAGGGATTCTATAATTTTTCCTAAGTGTTCCCCTGGGATAAGAACCAAGACACAAGAAAGAGAGAAGGGACAAACTTACAAGTTAGCAGAATGTTTTACTTAAAAACACAGTGCAAAAGTTGAAGACAAAAAAACTTGACATTTTATAATAGTCTTTGTTTGATTCTAGAAAGCCAAACAGTCCCTAATTACTAAATCACATATAGAACGGACATAGCCACCCACGACCAAAGAAAGAATATAAATTGCATGTCACATCTCAACTTCAGAGAGAAACCATCTGATGTGGCTAGCTTTCTGAGTGGGTGCTAGCATTGTGTTCTTTCCTTGGCCTTAGAGGAGAGTCTGGGGACCAGCCTGGCTGGCCTAGCTGTCTCTCAGGGACCAGATAGCAAACTTTGTACCCAGCATGTTTCGAACTCACACTCAAGAATGTAACAATAATCAGCAATGCCATCTAAACATGCATTTTTCAGATGAACAGTTTTCAGAACTGCTTCAAACCAGGAACTAAGGTAAAATAACAAGTTAGACAAGCCATATGCAGACATCCCGCCTCCAGTCAGGACGCAGGGATTCTCCTTCCTGGAGACAGACTATATTTTTACAACAGGCTTTTCTATTTTCCTTACACATTGCTTCAACTATAACAGCACAAACCAAACATCTGAAATAATGAGTCACCTACTGGCTTGAATCCGAAGCACCAGGTCAAATGCAGTTTAAGCCACGTCAGTGCTTAAAGGCAACCCTCATGTGGTGAGTGGACAGTTTTCTGCCACCAGAAATCTATAAGCCCTTTCCACCTAGCTGAACAATGTCTCAGTGTGGAAGGCAAGACAAGTGTTTCTAGCGTTCAGGACCATACTAGGAGAATCTTCTTTCTTCCTTTTTTTTTTTACACAGGGTCTCACTCTGTCACCCAAGGTAAGTGCAGCAGCGTGACCACTGCTTACTGCAGCCTTGAACTCCTGGGGTCAAGCAATTCTCCTGCCTCAGCCTCCCGAACAGCTGGGACTACAGGCTTAAGCCATCACACCTGGTTAATTTTTTTTTTTTTAACTTTTTTTGTAAAGACAAGGTCTCACTATGTTGACCCGGCTGGTCTTGAACTCCTGGCCTCAAGCAATCCTCCTGCCTTCGCCTCCCAAAGTGCTGATATTACAGGAATGAGCCACTGCAGCACCCAGCTGTTCCTTCTTTCTTAATTTGCCTCTCTTTGGAGGTGATTCCTGATGAGGAAAAAACAAAAAAGAAACTCAAAAACTTACAGCATTTTTTCCTATAAGCATTCTGGTAAAGGGGAGTCCAAGAGAAAGGAGGTTTAAATGAACAATAATGATATTAAGTAACATTACAAATATTGTTTGTGGATTTAAGTTTGTTCTTGATTCTACAAAATATGAAAGTCAAAACATTCTTTCATCGGTTAAAAAAAAAGCAGCCCTCTCTGCAGCTGTTCTAGACTGAACTGAAGATGACAAAGCTTATAATAAATTATAAGCAACCCTCATGACATCTAAATTATACACTGATTTTCCTCCTTCACAATATCATTATAATATCTACAATTAAAGCCAGACAAATATTGGAAATTGAATTGAAAAGATATATAGTTACAAGATTACTTCTCAAGAAAGATGCAAGGAGAAAGGGTCCTCATCCCAAAAGACTGGACTTGCAGGAAACACAAGCTCACATCATCCTACAGAAGGTAAGCAGCTGCCTAGAGGATGACCTCTCTGATAAAAGAGTAAAGCATGCAGGCATGAACGAATCAATGAACATTTGAATGAAACAGCCCTGGGATCACAAAGTTCCAAGAATATTTTTCACAAGTCTCACAGTGCCCAGTTTTCCTTTAACATAAGTCTGTCTTGGCTTTTCTAAGACATACCTGATGTGATAAAGAGAAATCTAGTAAAAATGATTGACCTTCCTTGGCAATCTTTGTGACTCCTACCTATTCATTCCAACTCTGCTTAGGGATAAAAGTGTCATGTGCCTGTCTGAAATTGTCTCCTACAGCCATGTCTGAATTATCTAAAAGTCAGGACACCTCCCCGCCACGGTCCCAGAACCCAGCTAGGAACCCAGAAAAGTCATCTACCAAGGAAATGCTGCCCAAAGCCCAGTGAGCCACATTCTGATGCTGGTAGGTTGTCAAGTATAAGCAAAAATCCAGAAAATACAAATTCTTCCTTTGATAATAATATTGACAGTTTCTTCTGCTTCTAAATTTTTGCCTTCTTCCCATTAAACCACAAAAATTAAATGACTCTAGGTTGCCCACACTGCACAGTCTATAGTCATATGAAACTAAAATTTAAACTCATAAAAAGAAATTCAATTACTATTGACTAAACTGCAAAGTAATATTTAACACACCAAACAATAATTTTGTAAGCAGAGCAAACTGCCAAACCTGGTTCTCAGCCATTGTTTCCATATCACAGTCACCTGTGTGACTCGGGAAAGTCACTGATGATCAGCAAGCACCATCCTCGGAGAGGAAGGTCTGGTGGGGCTGGGGTGCAGTGGAAACAGCCCAGGAGCGAGGCGCCAAGAGAGCAGCAGTCTAATCCCAGCTAGACTTTGCACTTCCTGGGTGGCCTCTGGGACACCACATCTCTTCCTTGTGTTTCCTCACAGGGAGCTCTAAAATGGGGGCATTGTATGAAAAGATAATCTAAATCTCTTCCAGTTTTTTTTCAATTTTCTCCCAACCCCATAGTTTTTTCCACTTAGGAAACTAATATAAGTTTTTCTAATTTTTTCCCAAACCCTGTTTTTTCCACTTAGGAAACTTAAAGGTCTCTTTGTGTGGAACAGAAGAAAAAATAAAGACAAATATACCAAAGTGTGTCTCAGAGCAGAGTGATTCAACATGACGTAAGAGTTTGTGTGGGAGAGTGGTGAACTGACATGGCAGATTATGGAAGACCGTGAACAAGAAGCTCGGAAAGTCAGAAAACTCTAAGACCCAATTCTTCAATTCTTCCTTCTTTGTTTTTCTTTTTAAGGTATAGAACAGAAGAAAAGTTGGGAGGAAAGAGAAAAGAAGTAACAAATAAGTCAGTAGTATTCAATGAACACTTATCAAATGTGCATGATGGTATGTTATAGGAATGAGAAAGAATTTAAGTGAACAGCAACATGGCCTCTGAACTCAAGCTATCTGTGATGGAATTCAGTGCATCATACACACTGAATTAGCATCTTCATATGCATTGGTATCACTGGGCAAGCTTGCTAGAAAATACAGACACCTGGGTTCCACACCCCTCTTCCCAATCATTATAAATCCATTTCCAGGATGCAGAGCCAGAAATGTTTTTGTTGTTCACCAAAACTTGACAACCACAAACTAAATAACAATGGAATCCAACTCTTGAATAATGCAGTTAATACAAAGACTGCTTAAGGCAACCCTGACTTAGTTATAGATAGCAAATATAGGTTAAAGCCCGGGTTCCCACTCCACGTGTCACGATAATCTGGAGAGCCACGGCAAACTCACAGGAGCATGAAGGGATATTACCATTTTTTAAGAAAAGCATGGTGAAGTGTGGGAATTATACAAACTACTAGTTCAAGTTAATTCACAAAATGCATTACATTCCTTTTGATGACATCATCTCTTTGTGAAACTGGTTTTTGCAATTACTATGATAATAAACCAAGCACATTTGAACATCAATGTGGAACAGGAAACCAAGGTGGGAATGTCAAATCCAACTTGGAGGCTTGCAAAGCCAGGAGGTATCCAACAAAGAAACACAGCTCACTGGTAAATGAAGGTGGTTATTCAAGAACAAAGTAATTTTATAAAAAGAAAAGCATATTTTCTTTCAATTTATACATACTACTTTTTCAAATGGCCCTTAAGTTGTTAGAACAGAAGTACCTATTAGGTTGTTTGTATGTAACTCCTAAACAAAACTGTTAAGTCCCTACTTTGGAAAAATTAACTAGACACTTAGAGGACCAAGAACAGAGAAAGTTTGGGAACTTCTGGGTCAAGACAACTTTACAATGGGATTTTATAGCATAAAAACATAATTCACTCCAACAAAATAGATCTCATGTTTCCTTCGGATAGATAAAGCATTCTAGTGGCATTCCAGAATACTGCTTTTCAAAGTAGTCTCAAATGAGAACAATGATAATCACGAATATGTCTGTCCACTGATTGGTCAATAACTGCATGAATCATTTTCTTCCATGTTATATTTCACATACCATTCCAAAGTAAAAATGTATAGATGTATTATCTTGCTTTCATAGTATTATTACACTTGTACAACGCCTTCAAATTTATTTCACAAAATTTGAACATACGGTAATTTCAGTAACAGCCTTCTTAGACAATCCAAGTCCAGTTATCCCTAGCTTTCAAGCACCAGTCACAGAAGTGCTGCGCTCACTGCACCTGCTGGTCTGCCTAAGTCCCCAGCCAGTCCTACTCATCCTCCAGCCCTTGCTTGGCTCAGCCATACTGTTTTATCACACAGCGTCATTCCCCTATCCTTCCAAGTGTTATGGATAAAGTTCTATCTTCTCAATTAATGTAAATTGTACTTTGTTAGAGACAACCATGATTATTAGAGATAAAAACTTCCCAAGATTGAAAGCAAAGGGCAAACCCTACTTCTTTTTATTTTTTTTTGCGGGGGGTGGCGTTGGCAGACAGAGTTTTGCTCTTGTTGCCCAGGCTGGAGTGCACTAGCTTTATCTCGGCTCACTGCAACCTCTGCCTCCTGGGTTCAAGCAATTCTCCTGCCTCAGCCTCTCGAGTAGCTGAGATTACAGGTGTCTGCCATCACGCCGAGCTAATTTTTTTTTTTTTTTTTTTTTGAGACAGAGTCTCGCTCTGTCGCCCAGGCTGGAGTACAGTGGCGCGATCTCTGCTCACTGCAAGCTCCGCCTCCCGGGTTCGCGCCATTCTCCTGCCTCAGCCTCCCGAGTAGCTGGGACTACAGGCGCCGCCACCTCGCCCGGCTAATTTTTTTGTATTTTAAGTAGAGACGGGGTTTCACCGTGTTAACCAGGATGGTCTCGATCTCCTGACCTCGTGATCTGCCCGTCTCAGCCTCCCAAAGTGCTGGGATTACAGGCTTGAGCCACCGCGCCCGGCCCCGAGCTAATTTTTTGTATTTTTTTTTTTTTTCTAGTAGAGACAGGGTTTCACCATGTTGACCAGGCTGGCCTCGAACTCCTGACCTCAGGTGATCCACCCACCTTGGCCTCCCAAAGTGCTGGGATTACAGGCATAAGCCATCACTCCCAGCCCCTATTTCTACCAGGTAGAGCTTTATTAATGACAGACCATCATGCCTACACACAGATCCTGCTTGCCAGTTCAACAATTAAGTGAATAACAAATGTAAAGTCTTGCTGCCTAGCCCATGAGATCTTGTCTAGTTGTGACGTAGTACAAATAATGGCAGACAATGAGAGACAGCCTTCAGCAAGTACAACTGCTCCAACAATTCCGAATGCTTCCCATCCCTTAAAATCTGAGATTTTTCAAACTATCCCCCAAATTATTGGTAGTTTCTGAAGTTCTCTCTACATAGTGCCTGAAAAGACACATTTTTGAAATGACTGTTCAGAGTCAAATCTCTGACTACAAGAAAATGTTAAGTGATCAAGAAAATCTTGTAACTTTATGGCAACTAACCTCTCACTCAGATTAATAATGAACATGAGCTACTTCCCAGGAAAGCCGGGGAGATCAAACAACAGCTTATTCACGGTGAAAATTATTTTGAAAGACTAAAGTTGATAGCATTCCACCTACTAAGTTCCTGAATAGTTCTAAAAATTTCAGCATGAGGTTCTTCAAGATGAGCCTTCCAAGTAAAAAATTTACAAATATATTCTTGTCAAGTGAGCGAACTAGATACCAATTCTAACAAAAGCTCTGTTATTTCATGTTTTTCTCCCCACAGATGGCCACACCAAAGTTTCAAAGTAAGAGTTTATCAGTAAGCTCTTCAGTTTGGGGTTGCAGGTGATGAAAAAAAAAAAAAGAAGAAATTAAAATTACAGCCTGGGTCAAAAGACAATTCCTCCACTTTCTGAGTTTCAAATATCAAATTATAAAACTTTCAGTGAGAGGCCAGGTGCAGTGACTCACGCCTGTAATCCCAGCACTTTGGGAGGCTGAGGCAGGTGGATCACCTAAGGTCGGGAGTTCGACACCAGCCTGATCAACATGGAGAAACCCCATCTCTACTAAAAATACAAAATTAGGCAGGCGTGGTGGCACATCCCTATAATCCCAGCTACTCAGGAGGTTGAGGCAGGAGAATTGCTTGAACCCAGGAGGCGGAGGCTGCGGTGAGCCGAGATCATGCCATTGTACTCCAGCCTGGGCAACAAGAGCGAAATTCTGTCTCAAAATAAATACATAAAGCTTTCAGAGAAATAAATGACAAGCAGACAATATACTTAAGTCCTCAGAGAGATATTACTAACAAAATAGTATGAAGTACGTTGGTAACTGAAGTCAAAGGTTCTGGCTCAGAAAACACTTTCCACAACGGAACATAAATAGCAGATGACCAGGACAATGTTTTATTTTGGCCTGTGTCTGAACTCAAATTAGCCATTTAAAAAAAAAGTTAACTGAAACTCCAAAAACACTAGAAAGTAAAAGAAAATCAGATTTAAATCTGCCCAACACTTGACCCGCATGTGTGCCATTTGCTCCAACCCCACATCAGAGTGACCCTGCAGGCCCTGGGGGTACTCAAGTCCAAAAGATCAAGTAACAACAGGCAGAGAAGCCTCAGAGAAAAAACTGTGAAAACACAATCGAGTAGAACAATTCCTACCATTTGGCCTAGTGATGAAAGGAGAAATGAGGTGTCATTGAGGATGATAAATATTTGGACCCTTGACTTCTCTGTGAGGATAAAGCAACAGAACAAACACCTTTTCTTGAAGGGATGATTTGGTTTGCCTTGAGATTTACTAAGCTGAGATGATTCAGCCATGTTCACAGTTGAGAAGGCAGGTCCCAGAGCAGACAGTACCAAGAATGTACAGACACGGCCCTCTCACTGAATTCCTCTGTCCAGGGGAAGTTCTCACTAGCAATGTGAATTATTCTCAGGTTTGTACATAATTAATATTGATGGTGAAGGGCCCCGTAGCTTAGGCAGCCTCCCCGAAAAGGAGCTGTTTATTCTTTAAGAACAAACTAATAACGAGTAAATCTAATAAGACTATAAACCGACCAGGCGCAGTGGCTCACGCCTGTAATCCCAGCACTTTGGGAGGCCAAGGTGGGCGGATCACGAGGTCAGGAGATCGAGACCATCCTGGTTAACACGGTGAAACCCCGTCTCTACTAAAAATACAAAGAAATTAGCCACGCGAGGTGGCGGGCGCCTGTAGTCCCAGCTACTGGGGAGGCTGAGGCAGGAGAATGGTGTGAACCCAGGAGGCAGAGCTTGCAGTGAGCCAAGATCCTGCCACTGCACTCCAGCCTGGGCGACAGAGTGAGACTCAGTCTCAAAAAAAAAAAAAAAAGACTCTAAACCATGTCTGTGTAGCAAATTTATACCACCAGTGAATTCCACAGCACTAGAGGGGAAAGAAATCATTCCAGCTCCTCACGCACAGTCTCTAGGGTGGGCTGAACACAGGATGAAATCCTCTCCGTTGGCACATTCTCATGAGGCCATCTGCAAACGTGCTGGAGAAAGAAGAGAAGCCAGAGGACTTGGAGGGTGGAGAGGCTGGGGGAATGCTCCTGCTCCAACTTTCAGTCTCTTCACGGGAAAGTCATTTCCCTCAGAGCCTGTGTTCATCCTGCACTGGAAACACAGCTGTGTCACCACACCCCTAGTTAAACACTGCTCCACAATCACAAATATTGCTGCTGTCAGTACGAAGGAGTCAATGGGTGTGGGGAAGTTTCCCTTAAAATAAAAAAAATTTTAAAAAGACTTCTTATAAACTGTATTTATGTGGAAAAAATACAGATACAACTTGAGACTCCCCACTACCCCCTTCAAAAAAACTCATGAAATACGGTATTACTTTGAAAAGAAGTTCCATTGAAATTTCCAGAAAAGGCAGAGTATACTTATCTGATGTATACTCTGGAGAAAGAATGACAAACCATTGATCTGAAAGTGTACACAGGGTTAAAGGAGATGATGATGGCAATGGAGAAGGGAAAAAAGAAAAAAATAGTAAGACCCAATGATATTGACAACTTCTTTGACTTTCTGAAATTAGCTGGTTGTAAAGTAGAAAGATTTCTGTTAATGTCACAGAAACGTGAAAGATGCAATATTTGCAAAACCCAAACAACTTAAAATTCTTATCCACCAGCTTCACTAAAGGCATTTTATTAAGCTAAGGAATACGGATTGAAAGAACATATCCTTCTCAAATTCTCCATTCTTTCACCCAAACAAAAAAGTATGGCACCAGAAGAGAATGGTATAAGTTTGTCACATAGATGTGATTGATTTAGATTTAGTCCTCATTTGTTTGTTATTTAAGAATGCCTCCCTGTAAGGGAGTGTGTCTGACTCACAGGGACCCTTCACCATCAACACCAATTCATATACAAGCCTGAGAACTTCTCCTGGGCAGAGGAACTCTGATCTGGAATTCAGTGAACACACCCAACAGGACACCTAGCGCCCAAGGCCTTGGGGGAACAACCTGCCAATGCTGCATGCAACCCAACCCAGAGATCTACACCACTTGCCCTGGTCAGAACCAATCATGGCAGCTCTCATTTACTGAGCCTTAGGAGCCAGGCCCATGCAATTAATCCCTTCATGGCAATTATCTCATTTACACCTTACTACCACCCACAATGAGGCAGGGTTTTGTTTGTTTTGTTTTGTTTTGTTTGAGACAGAGTCTTACTCTGTCACCAGGCTGGAGCGCAGGGGCGCGATCTCAGCTCACTGCAACCTCCGCCTCCTGGGTTCAAGCCATTCTCCTGCTTCAACCTCCTGAGTAGCTGGGACTACAGGCACACACCACCACACCCAGCTAATTTTTGTATTTTTAGCTGAGACGGGGTTTCACCATGTTGGCCAGGATGGTCTTGATCTGTTGACCTCGTGATCCGCCCGCCTCGGCCTCCCAAAGTGCTGGGATTACAGGCGTGAGCCACCGTACCCAGCAGAGGTAGGTATTATACACATTTTAGCAAGATGGAAACTGAGACTTGGCGGGGTTAAGTAACTGATTTGGATGTTACAACCTGTGCTCTTAACCACTATACTGAATTTTCTCATTTACTGATTGGCCTACAGCAAGCAAAGTCTCAATTCAGATATCTGAAAACTATTATCCCTGTATCAGCAAAAAGGGTTTAAACCTCCAAGTCAATTCTTTTTTCCTTCCAGGTGTTTTCTTCTTTCTCATAATATGCCCTCAGAGGGCTCTTAAAACAAATGGGAAGTAGCAATATGGAATAAGAGCTACAAATGAGTCCATACCCTTTACCAGAAAATTTTCTTTGGAGAAATATATCCGCAGGAATGGACCCCAAGAGAGGGGGAAAAGCAGTCTGCTTAAAGATGTTTGCTGGCTGGGCGTGGTGGCTCATGCCTATATTCCCAGCATGTGGGATGCTGAGATGAGAGGATGGTTTGAGCCCAAGAGTTCAAGACCAGCTTGGGAAACAAAGCAAGACCATATTCTACTAAAAAAATTTTTTCAGTTAAAAAAAATTTTTTTTAAAAAAAACCACAGATGTTTGTAGCATTATTTATGCCCGCTTCAAACTGGAAAGACCTCAAATACCCTGATTTGGGGTTAGCTAAGTATACTATGACACAAAAAATGATGAAATACTAAATGAGCTATTCAAAATGAAGCAGAATGTGGGCCAGGTGCAGTGGCTCACATCTGTAATCCCAACACTTTGGCAGACTGAGGCAGGAGGACTGCTTGAAGCCAGGAGTTTGAGGCCAGCCTGGGCAACATGACAAGACCCTACCTGCCTGGGTGACATAGCAAGACCCTATCTCTAAAAAATTAATTAATTTAAAATGAGTAGAATGCAGTTAGTGCAGATACATGGAATGTAAAATTATAATAATACTAAATATTTTAAAGCAATAGTATATACCTACCACTTAAAATTATAAAATGGTCCCACACAGATACAATATCAGAATCAAAGTCAGGCCAGGCACGGTGGCTCACACCTGTAATCCCAGCACTCTGGGAGGCCGAGGCGGGCGGATCACCTGAGGTCAGGAGTTCAACACCAGCCTGGCCAACATGGCGAAACTTCGTCTCTACCAAAAATACAAAAATTGGCTGGGTGTGGTGGCGGGCGCCTATAGTCCCAGCTACTCGGGAGGCTGAGGCAGGAGAGGTGGCTTGAACCTGGGAGACAGAGGTTGCAGTGAGCTGAGATCATGCCATTGTACTCCTGCACTCCAGCTGGGGCGACAGAGCAGAATCCGTCAAAAAACGGAAGGAAGGAAGGAAGGAAGGAAGGAAGGAAGGAAGGAAGGAAGGAAGGACGGACGGACGGACGGAAGGAAGGAAGGAAGGAAGGAAGGAAGGAAGTACCAAAATCAGAGAGAAATGAAATGTAAATGAGAATTCAATCTGCTATACTCTCTTTTTTCTGGTTGTAAAACTAATAAAGAAGCAAAAACTGTATGAAAACTTCAAACAGAGAATAGATTGCTATGTGATCCAAGAAACTTGTATTCATGACACTACGTGCACACCCTGATGATTACTGAAGTTAATTTCTTAAGTTTTGTTATTACTGTACCTGTCTGCACTGTAGCTTCTTGAAGGCTGCCTTTAAAATAAAGTTGACAGTATCTCTGGGGAAAGTAACAAGGTACAAAGTTCTATCTACATCAGTGCTGCTCAGAAAACATTCCTTTAATCCTTTTGTTTATTCTATTCCCTGCATTTATGAACTCTCTAAATCCCTTCTACTTAAACCACAGCACTAAAGCACTAGGATTAAAGACGTGGTGAATTTTCTAACAGAATGTACTTAACTTTATGTCTGGGCAATGTGTTTGCACAGTTTCGCACTTTAGTGATTTGCTGAATGAACCTGTATGACATAATGTGCCTGAAAAACTCATCTTTCAAAATGTGTTTTATCAGAAAATATGACAGATTTCCATTGCTTCCCATAAGAAAAGGCTGTCCAACCCCACTGCAGACTGAGTGTGTGTTACTGGGCTTCGAAAGCCAAGTGCAAAAGCCATGGCTTGGCTTGGATTTTCACTATATTTCAAACATTATTAAGGAGGCCATTTTAATGAAAAGTGTTACAATTAATTGTTACCCCCTTTGAGTGGCTAAAATCAGACATTCTATAGGACACCCAGGCAATCAATGCAACTTCAAAAGCTGGGGGGGCATCAGGATCAAGACCAGCACTGATGCACTGCCTGGACTCTGAGCAGGGTGACTTGTGTCTGGGAAATACACGGCCCTGACAGGGGCATCAGGGGATCTGTTTCATTGGCGACTCTCTGTGCCCTTCCAGCCTCTTTCAAAATACACATCAGGATTTTTCGGGTCTTTCATGTCATTATTACCGCCCCCATGACCATGTTACCACCTTGAACTGGATAGAATGTACACAGGTCACCTAACAACACAGGCTTCTAAGATAAGTGAAATCAAAGAAAAGGCAGTACCTTTATGCTTCTACCTTAAAGGGTCAATTTTAATTAAATAATTCTTACTAAGCCACTTTCTCCTTTGGTCTATCACAAAATTTCATTTAAGCATGAAGACACAACAACCTGCAGATCGATCATTTTTGGATTAATCCTCTCTCCATCTTAAAATTCCTCAGAATTTAATATAAGCCAAAGACGAATTCTCTCTTCCTAGTACTGTCAGCAGACAATATTAATCACCTTACATACACAATCTGTTGTGAGGTTCTTCCAAAGCTTTCACACACATGCTATTTAACCCTCACAATCCCCATATAAAGTGAAATTGCTTTAGTCAGCTACACTCAATATCACATTTTACAAAATTAACTTCTCTAATATGAGGACTGATGAAACAACAACAAAATTAAACAGGTGTCACCTGCAAAAATTCTCTTCTCCTATGCAGAGCTCAATTTGATTCAGCTGATACTCACCAAGTGCCCACTCTGCCTCAGGCAAAGTGCTCCTGCATCAGGTTTCTTGAAGCAAACAAAACTTAACAAAATAACCTTATGCCAGTCCCTAAACATTTCTTTTTTAAAAACTGGTCTATGAAATCCAAAAGTCTAGGGCCTCCTTATTTGACAATTTTAATGCACCTTTACTTTCCCAATGCCTAAGCGACCATCTGGTTTCAGACGAGCATCTCTACAAGCAGCCTTAACTTTTTTTATGCCACCAGGGACTAGGCAGTGAGTTACTGTGCTCAGTGCTATTTAATGTACAAGACAGAAATTTATTAAATGGCAATGAAGCAGTAATTACTAAGTTCCCTAGTGGCTCAAAAAGTCAGTAATTAAATACCACTTAAGACTGAGAGTTATTAAAAGGCACTAACGGAACAGCTCATTAAACAGTACCTTAGTGTCCTCAAAGGGTCATTTCCATACAACTCTCCATGATCAAACAGTCTCTGGGGAAATCCAGCTGTTTGCTGGGGGGGAAAAAAATGTGAATTATTACATAGTAGCCAACTCCAGCCAGAAACCCTGGCATTTGGCTGGACAGCTGAGCAAGAATTTTTTATTTTTTTTATTTTTTTGACAGAGTCTTGCTCTGTCGCCCAGGCTGGAGTTCAATGGCGAGATCTTGGTTCACTGCAACCTCCACCTCCCGGGTTCAAGCAATGCTCCTGCCTCAGCCTCCCACATAGCTGGGATTACATGTGCCAACCACCATGCTCAGTTATTTTGTATTTTTAGTAGAGATGGGTTTTCGCCATGTTGGCCAGGCTGGTCTTAAACTCCTGACCTCAGGTCATCCACCCATCTTGGCCTCCCAACGTGGTAGGATTACAGGCACAAGCCACGCGCTCAGCCTGAGCAAGCATTTTATTCACCATTCCCCCTTGCAAGTCCCTGGCATTCTGACTTGCCTAGGAACCTAGGCGCTGGGTGTAACAAGACAACACCCCCAACATGGTCCATCACAGTCTGTTTCTTTTACTGATCACACCCCAAGATGTAGTGTATCTTCCTCTTTATTTTATTTTATTTTTTTTCAGATGGAGTTTCCCTCCTGTTGCCCAGGCTGGAGTGCAATGGTGCGATCTCGGCTCACTGCAACCTCTCTGCCTCCCAGGTTCAAGCAATTCTCCTGCCTCAGCCTCCCAAGTAGCTGGGATTACAGGCACCCGCCACTACATAAGGCTAATTTTTGTATTTTTAGTAGAGATGGGGTTTCGCCACGTTGGCCAGGCTGGTCTTGAACTCCTGACCTCAGGTGATCTGCCCACCTCAGCCTCCCAAAGTGTTGGGATTACAGGCATGAGCCACCTCCCACCCCCGATGTAGTGTGTCTTCTACCATAGGTTTGTATTTCGCCATTCTGACATGAATAAAAGACATTTAAAAATAAGTTATTATCTAATCACAAATAAAATTTGCCATATTTCCTCTGAGAACCTCCTCCTAAATGTCTTTTTTGTGCATCTTAGTTACCTCCATCCAGTTGGTTCCCACCTCTCATTCCTGTTTTATCCTAGACTAGCCTCTTCACTAGCTGGTTCTTCCCTGTAGTTACTGACCCCAGTCTTCCCAATCAAAATTGAACATGAAAAGTCCATCTCCTCTAGAAGGCTTTACCTGATAAGACAAGACACTGAAAAATCTTCCAAATATGCCTTCAATTTCCAAACAAGTTTACAAAGAAAAGTAGTAGGTTCTTTTTTTTTCTCCTAAGACGAAGGTACCTATGCATCTTGCTTGTTGTTGCAATAGTCTGAACAGGCAAAGTCTATATTTGGTAGATCTATGTAATGTCCAAAGGGAGCACAAAGTGAATGTTAAATATGAAATCACTCTAGGCAGTAAAAGAACACACACTAAAAAGCTTTTAAGAAGATATGTGATATCCTTATCATTAGATGAACTCAAGAAAGTATAAAAGAAAGATAAGCAATTAAACAATGAACTGGTAAAAAGTTTCAGGTGACACCAGGGGATGGACAAATGAGATCAAGGAGATAAAGTTCAAAGAGGTGGAACCACAGGCATTAATCACATGGATCTGGGAAAACTCGCACAGACTGAAAGGAGCAGAGAAAACATTCTAAAAGGAACCAGAGATGCTCCTGAAAGCAGTGCCTCCTTAGCAGGAACGCCAGAATACTTACCTGAAGATTATACCTTCAAATAAGAATTATGTTTTAATGCTTATCAAATTACAAAACAATATTTGCTACTTTTACTGACAAAAGCTCTCTTTAGCAAAGTTTTAGGAGTAATATGAAAATATGGAACATAATAGATTGCCCAAAATGGAGACTAATAAAGGGACTGTTTTAATTACACAACCTCCATGTGACAATTATTTAAAATACAAGTCAAGCAAAGACATAACTGCATTCTAGAATAATATATGGGAAAATACAATTGGGCTACACACTTTTGGTTTTTAACTACCGAAGCTACAAAATTCATCATTAAACTTCTCCCTAATTAGTGATCTAAATTATATTTGCCAAAAAAAAAAAGTGCCTAAAAACTCTCAGATATTTAGTGACTTAAAATACATTAGAGAATAATGTTAAAGTCAGCAAGAGGCTTTCCTTCTTTATGGGATAATAAAAAATGGCATGACCCTTCTGCAAGCAGTTTGTCAACCTGCATGAATATCCAAAATGGTTATACTCTGACTCAGGAGTTTTAATCCACTTACTATCATATAATTAGACAAGTGTAGTACAAAGATGTTTAATGGAGCATTATTCACAATTGGAAAAAAATCCATCTATAAGAGATTGTGGCCAGGTACAGTGGGTCATGCCTATAATCCCAGCACTTTGGGAGGCCAAGGTGGGTGGATCACCTGAGGTCAGGAGTTCTAGACCAGCCTGCCCAACATGGTGAAACCCTGTCTCTACTAAAAATACAAAAATTAGCTGGGTGTGGTGGCACAGGTCTATAATCCCAGCTATTCAGTAGGCTGAGGCAGGAGAATCACTGGAACCCGGGAGGCGGAGGTTGTTGTAAGCCGAGATCGAGCCACCACACTTTAGCCTGGGAAACAAAGCGAGACTCAGTCTCAAGAAAAAGAGAGAGAGAGAGAGAGAGAGAAAGAGAGAGAGAGAAGCTTGCTTACATAAATTACAGCACATCTATACAATGGAACATTCTCCAGATACTAAAAATTAGGTGTCTCAAAATTCTTGACACATAAAGACTATCACAGTCCATTGTGAAGAAAAAAGAACCAGTGTTTTCTGATACCTCATATCTGAGGTTCTGAGGGTGTATATGTGCATGATGATCATCAAAAAATGGGCAACAACAATTTCTAGAAAATGGGTATTTGACATGGTTTGCAATTTACTTGTACTTTCACCTATTGTTTGAATTTTCTACAATAAGCACTTTCTCTTTTGGACAGAAAAGAAACCAGAAAATTAAGCTCCTTTTATTTTGAAGGAAAAAAAGTCATTGGTGTACCTTAAAAAAAAATCTTTTTGTGGAGAGAATAATAGCCATCCTTTATTTATAGGATGAAAATTCTCTGTCATACATCAGAAGCTCCGAATGGAAACAGTCAGACCTTCGGGCTGCTGAAACTCCTGCCCTGGGCAGCAGCTCCCAGCATTAATGGGAATCACCTACCTAAACCTGCCAGGGGACCAGAGTCACTTACCTAACCTGCCAGGAGATGAGCTGGGCATAGCAAGCTCCAGTCAGACCCCACTCAAGTCACCCCACCCCAGGCAGACCACCAGCCTAGCCTCCCAGTCAGCAATGCTGGCACCCATGCCACACTGTAGGAAAAGAGCCCTTGGGTGGACTCTGAGCCCCACCAAGGGCAGGCAGGAATGCAGCGTCCTCGTTCAGGAGCTGCCAGCTGGACCTTCTGCATTCAGCACATGTTCCTGTCTGAGAAGGAAATGGCTACTAAATGGAAACTTCTTCAAGAAAAGGGTCTGGGAGAACAGAAAAGATTCAGATGCCTTGGGCTTGTTCCACTTTTCCATAGATGGAGCCACTGGGCCCCGAGAGACTCAGTCCACAGAGATGAGTAAGCCAAATACTGGCAAGATTCCACTCAGGAGCCAAGGGCCTGCTGGGGACCCAGAACTGTGGTGTGCATGGGAGGATGGCATGGCGAGCACTAGAGGCCAGAAGGCCCTCTTTATGGGCTTCAGAAACCCAGGACACCAGCACATACCACATGAAGCAAAAAGCCTATGAATCCAAAGAAACTCCAGGGAAAAGTGTGCCATCAGTAGTCCCGCTGGTACAGACTCTCCTCAAAATCCAGGCTCTAACAATGAAAGCAGCTAAGAAGAGTTGCACTCGCTGCTGCTGTCCCCTCTCCCTCCCGCACTTGCTCCCTCCCTCCCACACGCTCCACCTTCCTCTCCTGTGCATTACTGAATCATTGTTAATCCATTTGAAAAATGGCCACATGCATGGACTGAACCAACATTCTGACACACATCATGTGGCAAAGAGGAGATGTCATTAGACCACAAGCAAAAAGAAAGGAGCATTGCACGGGCATTAACAGAATACTTAAGTGCCCTCCTCAAGGAGCCATAGGCACGGAGTGGTGCAGCTCTGATTCAGTTAGGCTTTCACTGCTTTGTTACTGAGAAGGGAAAAAAAAGTTCATGAATTGCTATAAGCAGACAGATGAAGGAGGTATAAATTCTTCTTCTAAGACAATAGTCTTTAAAATCAAACAAAACATGACACCAGTGTCCACTAAGCAAGGGCTGAGTCCTTGCCCTGCTGTAGGAGAGCTGACAGCAGGCTGAGCTCAGTGCAGCACACATCCCCAGGCAGAGCACAGGCCGCTGTGAACTGTGGCCCAACTGCAGGGCCAGTCCAGGGCAGGGCGAGACCAGTGTGGGCTGAGGGGCAGTAGAAATGCTCTCAAAGGAGAACTCCGCCTGGGCTTTGAACTCTGTCCATTGTCAGCTTCTGCACTCCAGCAGGGCTCAGTGTCACCTTCTGACCCTGGCCTATGAGGTTTCTGGGCTCCCTGCTCAGTAATTGACATTCCAGAGCTTAAGGAGAGGATGCTGAGCTCAGACCCCGACCCCAGGAAGTACCACCAGAATCCTGGGGTAAAAGATTGGGAAGTCTCGCCCTGGAGAAGCCTGAGGACTGAGGATCAGGCTTCAGGGCTGGGGCAGAAGGAGCCCAGGGACAATTACTAAGGGGGATGGTGAAAAAGGGAAGGCCTAGATGATACCAGCCTAGGGAGTCTGGGAGGAATGTGGATTTTATCCTACCTGTGACAGGAGAAGACTGAAGATTTTAAGCAAGGGAGTGAAAGTGGTCTAAATTGCCACCTAATTTACATTTTTAACAATTCTGAAAGCTGCTGTGTGTATCCCAAATCACGTAGGAGCACAAACTTTTTTACTGGAAATCTATCGTTGAAACTTAGAACATACTGAGGCCACAAAGGGAGAAGCCTTTCTAATTCCATTTTCCCACATGTGATACAGACAAGTTCTTAGAATGCATGCACACATGGTAGGAGCTTCATGAGTTAAAAACCCACAGTGCATTTTAAGACAGTCCTTTCTAGAGAGTGTATTTCTCTCCGAAACAACAAAACAACTATTTTTATTTATTTGTGTTTCTTCTCCCAAAAGACAAAAGAGAACAGGAAGACAGAAACAAAATATTACTTTATAGAAAAGGACTATGACATTCCACTACAAATCAGTTTGGTTAGCTGTTGGCTGACAATGGAGCATTTTTCCTACTATCTCCTACTTACTATTCAAACTCTGACTCTGTGAAAACACTTCTCCCATCCAATTAAAGAGGTTTTTTAATCTAGTAGAAAATTTTAATGAAAATATAAAAATCATCCTGATCTTTTCATAAATTTTCCTTTAAAAATTAAAAACAGGAAAATAGCCATTAAAACAAACCAGTAGTATCAGAGTAGGATTTGCATCTTTCAGAACTGGAACGCCATTGTGTAGTCATTGCTCCAGAACTCTGAAAATATGACTACTATTTATCCACAGCCTTCCCTAGGCACTTAAAGTGCTTTACAAATATCATCCTCATAATAACCCCACAAAGAGAGGAGAGTTTGCTATAAAAGTTCATTGGCCATGAAAACTTGGCTCAGTTATTCAACAGCTTGATCCAAAAGCAATTATTAAAACTAATTTTTAACAGCAGCAAAAATAATTTGGCTGAAAGAATAAACTAATAAGCAGTCAACTACCTAACCATGGCACACTTCCTCTATATAAAGGCTGCCTTTCCTTGCCCCAGTCCCCAGAATCACTTCTATGAAACTGGCTCCAGTAAACAGCGACCACCCAGAAGCCTGGTGTCAGGGGCAGTCTTCAAAGAGCTGGACTCCCTTTTACAGCAGCACTTAATCCTGCATTTAAAGTGCCCTTAAGGCAGGCACCAAATGAGTTGGGAGATAGTGATTTCCTAATGAATTAAGGCTGAGCCAAGCTTCATAATGCATTAATGATGGTCCCCTAATAGTCTGAAGGCAGAGATTCATCCAGTCTCACCTCCCCACCCAGCTCTTCCACGTGCACAGCCGGTGATCCTGAAGTTCTCCTGGTAGACAAAGCACCAAGAAGATGGGTGGTTCCACGGAGCAGGCAGCTGTACACAGAAGCTAGTGCAAAGAATGCCAATGAGCCCTTTTCCAGGTGCCTTCTGAGGAGCAGGGGCAAGGCCAAGGAATGAGGCCAAGGCCACAGAATATACTGCTTGGAAGTCAGCTTTCCTTATCAGCTTTCTGCCTTTGTTGTGGGCTTGCTTCTCTCTTAAGACATAGGTAAGTTTCTCAGATGAGAAACAAACGCAGCTGGTTCTGTAACACCACAGCAAACCTGAAACATGCACTCATTTTTCCTGGTTCATAAATCCAGCCTTATCCCATGTACCTCAGAGGCAACTGGAAGTGACCAGGCAAGGAGACCATCCCAGCCTTTTCACAGCATCGTATGGTGAGAAAAGGATTCACATCCCTGCTTTGCCACCGACTAGTAGAGTGCATTAACACAAGTCACTTTGCATTATTTACACAAGTCACTTATACCAAGCTTCTGTTGCCTCATCTGTAAAACAGGTCTAATACCCCATAAGGTGGTTGTGAAGATTAAATGTATTAATGAATGGGCAGTGTCTGGAATAAAAGAGATGCTAATTATCATTCTCTCCTGTTTCCAGAGGTCAACCTCCTCCTATTATCTGTGACTTTCACTGTTTATTACTCTCAGGTTCAAATTTTTAAATCCATTCAAAATGAACTATCCATGTCTATTTCATACTAAAAGAAAAGCCAGCCAGGATGATTTAAAACAGGCTTTCAAAATCAAGCAGAGCTACAGTCCAAAATCCAACTCTACCACTTATTTGGTTGTATGATCTTAGTAAAGTTGTTGGACTTCTGACGCAGATTCATCAGGTACAAAAAGGGGGAAGGGGGTTTATATCTCCAACAAAGGACTGATTATATGAAGGATAATGGGGAGGAATAACTAGCTGTCTCTATAAGAGAGCCCTGGCCAACATTCTCCCTGGGGCTTAGGACACCCTAAGCAAATGCCACTTCATCACAATACTGTCTTGTCTTGATCACCAGAGTACTCTACAGCAGCTGATGAACAGGCCCCTAGAAATAAGGCCTGCTCATTGATGTTAAATTTGGTGCCAATGCTATGAGAAACATGAGTTAATGAAAGGGTTTAGCTCCAAGTTTTTAAAAGCTTCATGGGTGAAATATGTCCAGACTGTCCTGGCCCTGAATCTGATCTGGTCACCCTCAGTGTCCAGGGGCAGCCTGGCCTGTTGCCTGGGCATTTATAGCTGGCCCTTTAGCAAGCAAGGTCCAACACACAAATGCTACTAGAACAACTCTATGTACCTTCTCTGGCTTGGGAGTCTCCTCTTATCTCCACTAGGTCCCCAGAGGGTGGGAGATGGCAAGAAAGCTTGTTCTTTAAACAAGCTTTGGGTAAAGCTCTGGGTAAAGCTCACTCATTTTAAGAAAAAATAATCCACTTCTAAGCTCCACCTATGGAATTAGAAAAGCAGTGTTAAATCAAACGGATACAAGTGCTTCTCTCTGGTTATCTGGCACATAAACCTACTGTTTCTATCACCACATGCCAGACTCTACCCATTTTATTGTAAGTTTTTAGGAAACATTCTAAAACCATTTTGTTACATTTGAACTGAAACTTATGGTGGAACCCATGTTGACTCTGCAATATAAAAATATGAGCATCAATACAGCTCATGTTTAGAAAAAGAAAAAAGGACTAAAAAATTTAGAAATAGGAAGTGACTTTGGACCCTTTCAAATTATATTTTATCAAAAAGAAGTAACTACTGAACATTTCAAATATGGCAGGTTCTGTTATAACCCATTTGATCTTCACAAAAACCTATGAGGTATTACTGGCTCCAATTTACAGATGAGGAACTGAAGCAAAGAAACTTCAAGTAACTTCCCAAAGATCACCTAGCTGGTAACAGTCAGGGCTGATTCCAAACCCAGGCAGCCTGGCTCCAAAGCCTGGGCTTTTTACTACTCTACTAGCTTGTTTTATCTTACCTAGTCGCATTTAGGATCCCTGGTCTCTATTCCCTGACAGCCTTTGGGGAGACCAATCCCTCTCCCATAGCCAAAAGCCTCTGGTATGTGGAGTAGGGGGAATTGAGAGAGGAGATGGGGAGAGCCCTGTCCCAGTTGAGAACCATCATGGTAAACAGAAGACGAAATCAAAAGGCAGCAAGAAAATTTAAGCAAGAAATACCTGTTAGCAAGCAAAGGAAGATGATAAAAAGGAAGGAGAGACAAAGGGAAGATACATAACAGCATAACAGATTTTTCCCTCTTCCTACATCAAACCACATAATCTTAAACTGGTAATTAGACTAAAAACAATCCAAATTTTTAAAAAGTCATCAGGGCTCAACAGCTAACAGAAAACTGTTTTCTAAAAACAAATCCATATATGGTAGACATTCTTTATCTGCTCTTTCATAAACTCTAAGCACAAGATTTCAGATTAACTTACGACCTGCCAGACATCTACAAACCTAGCCTCTTGACAGAAGCATCGTGAGAAGCCCTTCCCCTTATTCAGTCTAATCTAAAAGCACTCAGATTGTCCCAAAATAAAAGACAAAATTTGATTCAAAACCTCATGCCAGGACTAATAAGAACCTATGCTATCATAAGGGAGCCACTCATTTGGCTCCGTAAGTATAAATGACTAAGAAGGTCAAGCTGATGGACACACAAAAAATACAACACCCACACTCCTTCCTCAGCCTGTCCTCTCTTCCCAACCATCTGACAGGGCGATGTTCTGGAAAGCAGTCACAGGTGACTCACCCAGATGACTCCACAGCAGAGAGGTTACCTTTGCAAACTGGTGCTAGGTAGGTTCTTAAGACCAGGAATGCTTACCTAACAGTTGCACTATCTTCTGCAACTTGCTCACCCACACTCTTCCCTCTTGTCCTCCTTCCTTCTGCCTTCTGTTCCTCTCCTCCCCATCCTCCCATTCCCTTGGCAATCCAACCTCTTTTCCCAGGTTTTTGTTGTTGTTGTTTTGGGGTTGTTTTTTTTTTTTTGAGACGGAGTCTTGCTCTGTCCCCCAGGCTGGAGTGCAGTGTCCCCCAGGCTGGAGCCGAGTGATCTCGGCTCACTGCAAGCTCCGCCTCCCGGATTCACGTCATTCTCCTGCCTCAGCCTCCCAAGTAGCTGGGACTACAGGCGCCCGTCACCTCGCTCCACTAATTTTTTTGTATTTTTAGTAGAGACGGGGTTTCACCATGTTAGCCAGGATGGTCTCAATCTCCTGACCTCGTGATCCACCTGTCTCAGTCTCCCAAAGTGCTGGGATTACAGGCGTGAGCCACCACTTCCGGCCTCTTCCCAGGTTTTCTTTTTGACAACCCTAACTACGGATTGCTTCTGAAGTCATTTTACATAAAAATCACAGAAAGGGGTTACAAGAATTCCAAGGCCGTCATATCCAGATTTCAGAACACTATGCCAATAAACACTCATCTCCCCTAATCCTTGCTGTGTGTGCTGATGTGTCCCAGAGGAGAAGGAAAAGGATGCTAGAAGGGATTTAGGAAGTCTAAGGACATGTGATTGTCACTGGCAGTCCTTCAGAGCCTTTGCTAGGAGAGAACTATTGCTCTCCTTGCAACACCTCAGTCAACAGTTCCTGATACGAGTCTGACTCTTCTCACTGACCCAGCATTAACAGTGACATGCCTGATGTCCACAGTCCTGACAACCTGGACTGGTTTGCATTTCAGCAGAGATCTGCAAAAAGGCAGCTTACCCGATCCACCTGCCCTAATTGAGAAAGATCCCTGCACATCGATTGTTAATTCTGACTTTCTCGAAGCAAACCCTAGCTTCTGGGAGAACTCATTAGGTAGGCCTCAAAATCTGAAGTGTCACAAGTCCCTTTTAATGACAGTAATTATGCCACTTCTAGAGTTTCTTTTTTCTTTTTTCTTTTTGAGATGGAGTTTTGTTCTTGTTGCCCAGGCAGGAGTGCAGTGGCTCGATCTCGGCTCACTGCAACCTCTGCCTCCCTGGTTCAGGCGATTCTCCTGTCTCAGCCTCCTGAGTGGCTGGGATTACAGGTGCGTGTCACCACATCCAGCTAATTTTTTGTATTTTTAGTAGAGATGGGATTTCCTTATGTTGGCCAGGCTGGTCTCAAACTCCTGACCTTAGGTGATCCACCCGCCTCGGCCTCCCAAAGTGCAGGGATTACAGGTGTGAGCCACTATGCCCGGCCTAGAGTTCCTTAAAAGGAACAGAAACTCCACACTTATGTGAAAGCTATTCATTTTCTCTAAGAAAGAGGTAAGTTGGAATAATTATTTATTTTTCCACTCTCACCAGCTCAGCCTAACGGATAGTATGTTCTACCTGCTTGTAGGCACATGGACATCCATCTGTGCACCCATGGGTGCAATTTTTGCAACCTACACTTTAACACTGCTCACCTCCAGGAGACACACCTTTTAGGGTGCTTCCCTAAAAGGTGCTTCCAACCCCAGGGCTGGATTTAGGACAAGCCGACCTCATCTTGAAAGAATAACTGCAAACCTCTTTCAAGCTATGAACCTCAGGGAGGATCCACAGAGCTGCCTTAGAATATGAGAGCAATAATTCAGGAGAGGGCACCAGATGAAAGCAGGGTTCTGGCCCTACTGTCCAGATTAAACAAAGCAACTTCACTTTTTAAAAAATAGTTGTCATAAGCAATATTTATTAAAATTAAAATATTTGTTAATAGTTTGACAGACTATGCCAAAGAGGCATTAAAGTTTGCAGAGTGGGGCAAAACTTATTCCCAGGCATGATGACCCTTAAAAAATTCAGGGGCCAGGTGCAGTGGCTCACGTCTGTAAGCCCAGCACTTTGGGAGGCCAAGACGGGTGGATCATTTGAGGTCAGAAGTTCAAGACCAGCCTGGCAAACATGGTGAGACCCCATCTCTACTAAAAAATACAAAAATTAGCCAGGTGTGGTGGCAGGCGCCTGTAATTCCAGCTACTTGGGAGGCTGAAGGAGAATCACTTGAACCTGAGAGGCGGAGGTTGCAGTGAGCCAAGATCACATCACTGCACTCCAGCCTGGATGACAGAGCAAGACACTGTCTGAAAAGAAAAAAAAAACTCTTCAGGAAGATCAACAAACTATCTCTCAAGAAGCTTCTGTAGGCTGGGCGTGGTGGCTCACGCCTGTAATCCCAGCACTTTGGGAGGCCGAGGCGGGCAGATCATGAGGTCAGGAGATCGAGACCATTCTGGCTAACATGGTGAAACCCCATCTCTACTAAAAAATACAAAATATTAGCCAGGCGTGGTGGCGGGCGCCTGTGGTCCAAGCTACTCTGGGAGGCTGAGGCAGGAGAATGGCGTGAACGTGGGAGGCAGAGCTTGCAGTGAGCCAAGATCGTGCCACTGCACTCCAGCCTGGGCGACAGAGCAAGACTCTGTCTCAACAAAAAAAACAAAAAGAAGCTTCTGTAGTAAGTTTTTAGAAGAGCACCAGATGAAGACGTTGATTTTCTTTTTTAGGAGCCATCTGAAACAACTTTTAATGGTGTCTCACATTTTGTGGGTCAAGGATTTGGACAAGGAGCAGCTGGGTGGTGCTGCTGTTGCATGTGGCAATAGCAGAGGTCAGTCACAGGCAGTATTTAGCCTGTGGACGGGCTGGTCTAGAGGCTTGGTTTGCATGTCAGTGGGGATAGCTGGAAGGCTGGGTCCAGATGAGACCATCCACTGGAGCTCCCGGATATGGCCTCTCCTGCCATGATGGCCTTAGGGGAACTGGACTTAGGCAGCGGAGCTCAGGGCTTGAAAAGCAGTGTTCCTTCCAACAAGACAGGCACTGCATTGCTTTCTGTGACTGGCCCTAGAAGTCAGTCCAGTAGCACGTACTTTTGTCACCTCTATTGGTCAGGGCATTGATAAGTCCACCCAGATTCAAGGAGCGGGACCCTGTTCTAAAATCCAAAACTTTCCCAACCATACTGTATATAAAGTAATTCAAACACTCTAAAGGTAACATGCACTTAGACTTGAACACACACGTTGAAAAAGGCCCGCTTCGGGACTCAGAGCCTGAGAAGAACGAACCAGAATGCCTGCCTTTCAGAAAATTGGTCAAAACTGGATGGGACACCGCACAATGGTATTATACAGACCTGGAGTTTAGAAATTGGCCATGAGCCCCACTATCACCAAAAAATATCTGAACTGACAAGGCCAAGATTTGTGTCAATAGACCAATCACTTTTCTTTCTTTTTTATTTTATTTTATTTTTTTTTTATGAGGCAAGGTCTGGCTCTGTCACCCAGGCTGGAGTGCAGTGGCGCAATCTCAGCTTACCACAACCTCTGCCTCCTGGGCTCAAACGACCCTCCTACCTCAGTCTCCCAAGTAGCTGGGACTAGGAGTGTGTGCCACCACACCTGGCTAGTTTTTGTATTTTTTTGGTATTAATGGGGTTTCTCCATGTTGCCCAGGCTGGTCTAAAACTCCAGGTCTCAAGGAATTCACTCACCTTGGCCTCCCAAAGTGCTGGGATTACAGGAGTGAGCCACAGTGCTGGCCCCAATCACTTTTCTTTATAGGGCTTTGGCCTTTAGAAATTTCTAGAAGATATTTCAATGAGGCTGCTCTCCCTTCAGGAGCAAATCTAATGCTTTTATCGTCTCCAACTCACCCTTTAGAGTTTACAGTTGACACTCGCTATGCCTCAGAGTTTTTATTTTTTTAAATGTATTCAATCCCAGAAAGGCAACGATGATCTACGAATGATGATCTAAAACAATGATCAACGAGGACCTCAAACAGAGGTCATCTAAGGGAGCAACCGATTGAAAAGCACCTCCCATCAGTCTCACGCCAAGGCAGTGGTTCTCAACCCAGACAATTCTGCCCTCTTCCACGCCTCCAGAGCACACTTATTTGGTAAGGTCTAGAGACACTTTTCATGGCCATGAATGGGGAAGCAAGGTTCTACTGGCATCTAGTCAGCAGAGGCCAGGGATGCCGCTAAGCATCCACTGTAGGATGCACAGGACAGCAGAGCACCCACAACACCACATGACCAGCGCAGAACGCTAGGAGCTCCCAGGCTGAGAAACCCTGCCCTGGGGCACTTGCTCTAATGGAGCCGACTGCCAAGCAGCTCCACATTATTCTCAACGTGATTTCTCTCTCTTTTTGGACCATGTGTGTACAGTTTAATTTTTATGAGTTAAATGCACATATGCCATGGCTCCACTGAAATATCTCATTTTTTAAAAGAGTTCTCCTACTAAAAATCAGAAAACCATCATTCTCGAACTCCTTTTTTTTTTTTTTTTTTTTTTTAAGAGATGGAGTCTCACTCTGTTGCCCAGGCTGGAGTGCAGTGGCTCAATCTCGGCTCACTGCAACCTCCCCCTCCCAGGTAAAACCACCATTCTCATCGTGACACCATCCTTTAACTGAATCCTTAGGAGTCACTTTTAATTTAGATGCCCCAATCTTATCAATCATACTAAAAACAAACAAACAGAAAACAAATCTTAAAGGATTCAGTATTCAGTGGCTCCCATATGCTCTGGTCTTCTGTTTCTTTTTTTTTTTTTTTTTTGAGACGGAGTCCCGCTGTGTCGCTCAGGCTGGAGTGCAGCGGCGCAATCTCGGCTCACTGCAAGCTCCACCTCCCGGGTTCACGACATTCTCCTGCCTCAGCCTCGGGAGTAGCTGGGACTACAGGCGCCCGCCACCACACCCGGCCAATTTTTTATATTTTTAGTAGAGATGGGGTTTCACTGTGTTAGCCAGGATGGTCTCGATCTCCTGACCTTGTGATCCGCCCGCCTTGGCCTCCCAAAGTGCTGGGATTACAGGCGTGAGCCACCACGCCCGGCGGTCTTCTGTTTCTTAAGAAAATGAGCTGAAATGTTTATGCATGGATGCAGGCAAACCCCAAGTTAGAGATTAACAGCCGCTCTTTCAGTGCTGTCATCTGGCAGCGGGAGAACAGGAGCAGCAATGACACAGACAGGGTGTAATCTGACCAAACACACCCTAGACCTCTCTACCCATTCCTAAGTCAGCACAGATGCCTGCCTGCATCTTAGTAAAGTTGCTTTCTTCCTTGCAGTAATACTCTCTCACACACACCCTGCTCTGTTTGTGGCAGTCATACTTTGGTTAACACTTACAAATCAAAAGCTGTCAAGCTACCAGACAGAAAACACCATTTAGAAACTGTTAGGTTCACCTTTGGAAAACTCCTGATAGTCATTTTTATTGGGTCTCTTCCACCACAAATTTGTAAAGCTATTTCCCATTTCTAAACATTAATTGCTATTTTCCTCTTAAAACATGGTTTCAATGACACCAATACATGGCACATAAAACCACAATTCCCTCAGTGAAATAAATTACTACATTGCTGGGTCGGTGCAAACTGCAGTGCAGAACTATTAGCAGGCCAGGCCTGTTAATGTTGTGTGATATGTTGCTATTCTCTCAGGACAAACATAAATACGTTTTACACAATTTTTTGGCTTTGCCTTCCCCTTTTCCACTAAGATGTTGGTCCAGGAAGTAGAATCTAACTGCCCCACAAAGCAGCTGGCCACCAAGAATGGCCCTCACTGGTTAGTGTGTCTCCCAAGAAACACATACTCTCTAAGAAATCCGACCACAGGGCTCATTTAATTTTTTAAATAACTATTAATTTTAACTCATCTCAAAATACACACTCTAGAAATTCCTTGATTCTGAAAGCATAGGAAGCCCTGGTAAATGCCGGTTTCCAGCACCTGTCTGCTACAGAGAAGAGTAAACATGACACAAGAGCTCAGACACTCAGGAGCAGGCTTCGAAAGCGACTGGGTGGCATCAGCACTTATATGCACTACATGCCTAAAACAACATCAGCTACCTAAACGCTCTGAGTACCTCGGCTGAGGGGCAACAATTAGGGAGAAACTTTCAGAAGGCACTGGATTACTCAAAGCAGACTTCCTCCTATTACAATAGCAGCAACAATGAGTACTTACTAAATTCCAGGTGTGCCTTACATAGGTTCCCTCATTTAATCCTCCTAACAATTTTATGAAGAAGGCATGATTATCCCCATCTTACAGATGAGAAGACTAAGCCCTGGAGAGAAAAGTAATTTGCCTGAGGTCATAGAGCCTGGGAATGGGGAGCAGGGCCTGGACCCTGAGCCTGCCTGACTCTTAAGGCTGGGTCTTCCCACCACACACCACACATTCTGCCCAGAGTTCAGTCCTTCCTCACTGTGGCAAAATGCAGCTGGGAGGGGCTATCTCCCAAGCATTCTCTTCCTCCAAGGAACCTGACAAGTCTCTCTAATGTTTCTAAACTGGTAAAACATTTAAAGGGACTGCATTATCACCAAACAAAATCTAACCCTGTGTATTTAATCATTAACATTTTTAGGCTACAGAAAATGCATGCTCTTTAGATTCAGGGTGAGCTGGGCTGCTTGTGAGGTACAACTGGGATCCAGAAACGACCAGAAGACATGGACTAAGACACCACTGAGGCCTGCCTAGCTGGAGGGAGAAATTGGAGACCCTTACGGGGGAGTCAGGCTTTGTAAAGCAGGGGATGAAACTTGGGTGATGATCAGGGATCGTATCCAGGCTGTGATAAAAGAGCGTGTATAATAGGCGAGGAAATCATCTAGAGGAAAATAGAGAAGATACAAATGGAAGAAAAGATGGGACACATCAAGACTTCTCTGACTTGCATTGTAAAAATGGAAGCAAATTCTTACAAAATAACCACAAACTTTGATTCTCATACTTCCACTCCATATAAAACTGTACTTAAGTGATTTAGATCTCATTCAGGGAGTCATTAATAAATGCATGTATACTATTTGACTTTTCAGGGAGAAAACCACAAATACGAACCAATCTTGTTGCTTATTAACATTAATTTTTACAGCGGACTGGAATCTTAAGAACACAGAACTCCATCACGTTAACATTCACTTTTAGAGCAAGATGAAACCCCATGAATATAGAATTCCATCATGTTTCAGCATTTAATTTTGTAAACATGAACACTATTGTATAAATCTCCATTACCTTTCTTTCTGCCACTGTGGTTATAGACCCCCACAGATTGCTTTAAAAAGAGAAAGAGAAAGAAAGAGAGAGAGAGAGAACTATTGCATTGAAACTATGTCACATGCAGTAAGTATAGAAGTAAGCAAAAGGTGTGCCTTCATCCACAGGCAATGCTGAAACTCTTTTGCACTAAAGAGTGCATTCTAAAATACCCTCCATAAAAGCTTAAGGCTCATAGCTGGGGAAGGTGGGCACTCCAACCTCACTTTTGTTTATACTTTCAAGAATCCTGAAGAGAATAATCAAGTTTTCCCTACATGTAAATGAATGAATGAAACTAGATTTTCCAAGTAAGCCACTTTTTTATAACACATATGTATTCTTAATTTGTTTCTAATTTGCATGACTTTGCACACAGTATATTTTGGGTTCAAGTAAACATTTACCATTTGCTCCAAAGCACTACACTAGCACCACACAATAGGACAAGCTCATAGATAACGACATCAGTGCCAAAGAACAGCCCCCATGAGAAGTTCAAACACCAGACTATAAGGACACTACCACAAAATCACTTCCTAAAGGCCTGGTTTTCCCCAGAATAACAAAGTAACGATTAATGCCACTGTGCAACATGAAATACACTCTTTTCATTCAAGCTCTAATAGCCTAGACAACAGTCATTCTTCTTGCTGCTTTGGCGACCAGCTCAACCCACCTCTGGCCTGCAGAGAGCCTGCCAGCTTTAGATCAGTACGTCCTGTGATCTTCAATACAGAACAGAAGCCACAACCCGACTGATTCTGTAGTCATCAATCCGGGTTTGACTCCAGCTTGTCTTCTGACCCACCGGGAGATGGGCTGTCTGCTACACATCCCCTGGAGAGAAGTGAGACGGGTTGTACAAAGCAGGCACCAGCAGAAGTCAGGGGAACCAGTGAAAGGGATTTTCCAGCCAGGCGCAGTGGCTCACGCCTGTAATCCCAGCACTTTGGGAGGCCGAGGCGGGCGGATCATGAGGTCAAGAGATCGAGACCATCCTGGCTAACATGGTGAAACAGAGCGAGACCCCGTCTCAAAAAAAAAAAAAAAAAAAAAAAAAGAAAGGGATTTTCCAGGAGGAACTGTGTTCTCTGTCGCAGAGGAGGCACACGAATTCCACCCAAAAATGGTCAGCTGTCAAGGATTCCAGAGGAAGCACTCTCTCCCCTAGATATCAGGTCAAGTGGTAAAGCCTGAAGGTCAATTTCAAGAGACACATCCGCAGCCAGGCTGGGAGGAGGGCCCAGAGTGGGCAGATGAAACCTACCAAGCAGGAAGCCAATAAAGTCTCAGCAGATCAGAGTTTGCGAATTTAAGTAACATTTCTTGATTTTACAAATTCCCTTTGACAACTTTTAATCTTGAATTAATCTCCTATAACTATTCTAAATTTTAAAACTCCCTTGTAATTGTAAACCTCTTCTTGTTTGTGAATTAACCAAGAAGTTAAAAAAAGAGATAAACAAACAGCAATGCTTTGAGTTAACAGCCTAGAAGTGGCTGTGTGGCTTACCACCCTGGTTTTCCTTTTTTTTTTTTTTCTTTTTGAGATGGAGTCTCACTCTTGTCACCCAGGCTGGAGTACAGTGGCATGATCTCGGCTCACTGCAACCTCCGTCTCCCAGGTTCAAGCAATTCTCCTGCCTCAGCCTCCCAGGTAGCTGGGACTACAGGCGCCCACCACCACACCCAGCTAATTCTTGTATTTTTAGTAGAGACGCGGTTTCACCATGCTGGCCAGGACCACCCTGGTTTTCTAAGTGCAGCCCCCTGTAAGACCTGGTTTCCTTGGTTGGGGCCCATGGCAACAGAGTTGCAATTCTCCAAATGGAGTTGGACAGTGGCAGAGACCCTATGTGCAGGACTTCATCCTACTCCTGTTGCTACAGTGATCAAACATGACCTTCCAGTCACACCTATAGCATTCTACACATACACACCACTCTACAAACAGAGGGTAAGTCTGATGAGCTCCAAGTCACACATCCCTCTGAAAAGGAGGAGACTGGGCTGCAAAAGGTGGGGAGGCTCCTAGCTGCCGTTAAGGAAAGGGGCAACTTCAAGCCTATTTTTTCCACAGTCATCTTGATTCTTCCGGGGAAGCTGAGCTATTGGGGCCATTGTCCAGCTTCAGAGGGTACCACTCACACAGAATCCAATGTGAAAGGAGCCCCATCTGCTGAGCAAAGTGGCAGTCCTGCCTCCTACCCACTCCCAAACCTGAGCAAGCCTGTCTTTACCACCAACTTTAAGAAGCCAGTTTGATTCTGCTACATCTCCACTTTCTAACCTATATATAATCTCAAGATAGCCTCAACTACATACAAGTTATCTGGCACCACGTCTACACAGACTTTTCTGCCTACAAATATCTCAGAGACAGTACTGGATTAGGAGTCGGAAGTCATATCTTCATTTATGTCATTCATTCACCAAACAAATGCATGTTAAGCACCTAATACAACGCAGGCACCAAAGGTATGAAGGTGAACAAACCAGACAGACAAGGGCCCCTGACCTCACAGGGCTTTAGCCAAGTTATTCAGTGTCCTAAACTGAAATTAAGGGGCTTAGACAAGAAGCTCTGTGAAGTCCCTCCCAGCTTTCCTATTCTCCACTCTCTGCATTGGCTCCAAGAGGGGACTGAAGCATTCTGGAATGTTCTGCCTCCCTGAACAGATGCTATTTTAACTCCACATACATATAGCTCAGGTTGCGGCCATGTGACTTCTCTCCATTCTGCCAACCATAAACTACACATTTTCATCCCACAGTTATTAAACTAACCGGTGCCCTAGTCCAGAAGGCCCACTGGCATGCACATCTCAGGCTCCATGGCACAGGGACTCTCATAGCCCCATTCCTTCCAACAAGGAAATCTGGTTCCCTCAGATCCAAACTAAAGAAAAACAGGAGCAGGGCTGCCAAGCCTTCCTCACATACTGCCTGGGTTTGTTTATTTCTTCTTCATCAACTCACATCATTTCTGACACTGCACTTCAACATCCTGAACACAGCCAGGGAAAAAAGCTTTTAAGAGGCACTGAAGTGCGGCCAACTTCTGATTAGCCACAGTCCTGAAGGAAAGGAGCAGCACGTGGCCAAAGCAAGAGGACTCTTGCATCTGCGTAGAGAGCGGCGAAGATTCCCGTACAGGATACGGAGAAGCCTTAGGGGATCAAGTGCACATTCCTCCCTCTCCACACCCCACCCCCAGCAATTCCCGTCAGACATTTCAGGAGAACCCCTGGCTGGAGTCTTGCCTTCTGGGAGTTCCTGAGGGCACTGCATCCACCAGAAAGGGAGGTATCCGCAGTCTTCTTCATCAACTGGCAGGGGAAAATACCTGTATTGTATAAGCACGATACAAACGTAAGCTATGATTAAATGTACTTAACAGTGGATAAGAGTCTTCACGAGCACATCTCAAGAGAAGTTTTCCTTTTTCTTCAGAGCTAAGTTGAAATATAGTAAGTAGGCCTGGCGCGGTGGTTCACACCTGTAATCCCAGCACTTTGGGAGGCCAAGGCGGAAAGATCACCCGAGGTCAGGAGTTCGAGACCAGCCTGGCCAACATGGTGAAACCCCATCTCTACTAAAAATACAAAAATTGGCCAGGTATGGTGGTGCACGCCTGCAATCCCAGCGACTCAGGTGGCCGAGGCAGGAGAACTGCTTGAACCCGGGAGGCAGAAGTTGCAGTGAGTCGAGACCGCAACACTGCACTCCAGCCTGGGCAGCAAGAGCAAAACTCCGTCTCAAAAAAACAAAACAACAACAAAAAACAAATATACTAAGCAGAAATGTATGGAGTCGAGAGGAAGACGCTGAGGACAAGAAAGCCATCAGACATGAGACAGTAAGGGTGTGAATAAAGACGGACGTGGGAAAAGCTGGGCCCCAGAAATAAACCAGCAAGACTCCTGAGGAGGCAGTGGATGCCTTGTGCTTTCGGATGATATGCACAGGCCCTGAAGTTAACCAGCATCTGCCTAAGGCTGTGTCAGACACTCCAAAAGCCCTTCCCACCCTCCCGTCTCCAGCCTCCCTCACTTTCCCTGTCTCCCCTGGTCACTCTGCTTCCCTCCCCACAGAAAGAAACCAAGCTGCTTTTGGGGAATGGTGCCAGCTGGTGGCTACCACAAAGAACTGTTTCTCACCACTACTTCTCTCTCCTTTCTCTTGAAGAAACCTTTATTGCTCTCCTCCTCATCCTTTTCCCTGTTTCTACTAATTTTGATCACAGAAAGCTTAATTTCAAAGTTAGAAGTCCAGGGATAGAATCCAGATTACCCACTTCCCTACAAGGAGACCTCGGGCAAGTCACAGGACCTCTCTTTGCCTCACTCCCTCTCTGCAAACATGAACAGAAATACCTGCCTACTCAGCAGGGCATTTATGAAGCCCCAAATAGGTACTACCACTCTGAACAGAACTGCATTCATCTGACAGAAGGCACAGCTGTGACTCTCTGCTAACTCTCTACCACGTGGTTTGACACTCGAATAATGCTCAGCTCAAAGGAATTTGTCTGATGACCACTACGCTCCAAATAAATCAAGTCAACAGCAGAGGACCCACAAGCCTTCCTCAGAAGTAAAAGACAAAGTCCCAACTCTGCAGGAGCTCATTTCTCTGGTGGATTTCTTCATTTTCAGATGGAATGCCATGTTCCTGAGTAGCTGGCCGAGTCCTACATCAGAACTTGTAGCCACTAACCTCTCACTGTGGCAGGAGATACCATCTGTTCCTGACCACAGTGCCCTGAAGGGTTACTGTGCCTCCCGGCCCCTCCCTTGGCACACTGGAAATCGAACTCTCGTTTTACCAGGAGAGACGTGGACAGGCCCTGTGTGGCTCTGCTGATCCCAAAATGCCATCTTGCTGTGATAAAGATCTCAAAAGGGCTAATGAAATTATCTCCTCTGCCTTTTATTCCTCAGTAACAACCACAAAATTAGATAAAATGACCCCCTGCTCCTCTAATTTAAGGCCTACTTTATTACCTTCAACCCCAATTCTCTCTCTTTTAAACGGATATGAGACCCTGAAGGCCCACAGGCCAATGGGATTAGTAATTGCCAGCTTCTTCCTCCTGGCCTGTTCTCCAGAGAGAATGTCTCCTTCCCCCAGGGTGGGGTCACAATCAGTTCAATCTTCATGCTTCAGAGACATCCCCTTTGAACAAGATCAGATGTTTCCCCACCCCTCCCTGGTGCTCCGCTCAAAGGAGCAGCAGCCCCTTCTCACTCAGAGTATTGGCATCAACTCAGCCAGAAAGCCAATGGCAAAAAGGAGGAGGTCAGCATGGTTAATTGTCCACCCGGCTAAAACACAGGCCCACTCAAACCAGCACCTTGGGAGGGCTGGTCACCCCCGTAAAATGTTAAGTGCACTTTGAACCCAGGAACAAGGAGAATGAGAACTATTTTCCCCAGCCTGCTGGGCTGCAAGGAGAGCTTCAGCTGTTTGTTTTCTTTTTCAGATTGTGGCCATAAAGGGAAGAAGGACTTCTCTGCAGTCATGTCAAGCAAGCAGATGAAATGCAGGCGAGGTGAGCCCTGAAGCTTGGCCATTAGGAAATGAAGTCAGGAAAGATAAGCATCAATGGAAGAGGTCTGAAGGGAGCCAACCAAGTCTTCCCCAGATTTGAAGAAGAAACCTGAGAAAACAGGATTTTAGAAGCCTTAGACATTGCTCAATATAAGAATGATCCATAGGGAAAAGGAATCATAGAGAATGCAGGATGTTTACTCTTTAACATTAAAAAAGATGGAAGAAGACTTTTTTTCAGTCTTTTGCCTATTTGAAAATGTTACTCCTATTAACTACTCATCCAAAGGACTTCCTTCTAAAACAGGTCCATAGTGTCAAAAAGACACTAAGGAACAGGAAACAGACATTTCTTAACTGAAAGCGGACATGATAGTGATAAAACAATACCTCCAATCTTTCTGTGAGGGAAAAAGTCTAAGATATTCCATTTAAAATCAACTTTTCCTGGAAACAAGTACCTGTACGTTTTCTTGAAATCAACAACAAAACCCCTACAGTAGATAAGACAAACTAGTCAATCAGTCACAGCTGACAAGCTACCTGGTTCAAGTAAAAGGTGGTTCCTAAATTATGCATTGATTGTGCTCTGGAAATGGAATGGAGCAAACTCTTCCCAGAGGTGTCAATATATGCGTGTAGCTTTGCAATGAAACTTGAAAGGCTGTTTTAGAGACTTTGCTTCCTCTTTAAGGAACTACAGCTGAAGATAAAGATTTTGCCTGAAAAAAAAAAAAAATTAACAAAGGCTGAGAGAGGACGTACCATGTATTAATCTTTGTACTAATACCTGGTTCCCAGACATTTCAGCAATAAAGGAAATTGTGAGGCAGAGCCGAGTATGCTAATTGCACTGGAGCCCCAGATCAGGAGACAAGCTGCTGTGTCTGCTAGTTGCCTTTGCTCTGATTTCTCCCAAATGTCAACCCTCGACACAAGGGGCCCATGTTGGACAGTGTCTTTGGATCAAGTCCAATCTACAAAAGCAGCTGTATTAAAAATACACACACACCCTGACATACAAATTCAACTGATAAGGCACTAGCAGTCCCATCTTCAGAAATAGTAAACATTTCACCGAATGAAAACACAAGACCTTATTAACAAGTCCAAAACACATATGACAAGTTCAGAAGCTTTAAGGAGATTCAGGAACTAAACCACTTCTTGGACTACTTGGGGTAGTCAAGATTCAACTAACAACCTCTGTGAAGTGAGCCTGAACACACACCTGGTGAGCCCCTACGTGGAGCCGGGCAGCTCAATAACTTGAGGGTTTGACCTACTCCAGCATGGTTGCTGCTTTTCCTAACATGATTAGAACTGCATTGTAAAACAAGAGGGGCTCTGAGGATCAGATATCTCCTAGAAGCTTGGTAAACTGCAGCTCATTATGAAGTGGCCAGCAGGGGCACTCTCCCTGCGTGGGGCAGTGTGGAGACCAGACTCCTAGCAAATGCCCTGCAGCAGCCTCTTCAGGGATGGTGTGACACAAACATTCAGTAACATCTCAAGTTCCAAAGACTGCTAAAACCCACGCATATTTTAACATCTGGGCTTTTTCATTTCATGTATTTTCTTAGCTTATTTTTCAAGTATGATAGACAAACTGATTCCATGGAGACTAGACATTCTCGGGCAAAGCTGAAATCCTCCTTCTATCCAAGCCCTGGGAAACTTGAAGACCATGAAGAGGGTCAGCTGGGAGTCAAGGTTCCTTTACTGCCTTGTCTGTCATTCAGTTCTCCTTCAGGAAGCTGTACAGCTGGGTCTCAGCACCACATAGAAGAAACCATGGGGAAGTGACTATTTTTACATGGCACTTACTGTCCAGGAACCTCTACTAGGTTGTGGAAAGCACATGCAGAAAGCAAAAGACAATTTCTTTTGCTTTAGTGCTGCAAACACCCAGGATGGCAACTGGAAGGCTGAACAATGTGTAGTGTTAACGCAGAAGCAGAATAAGGCTGGGGCAAAACCTCAAGACCACATTCTCCTAGTGACAGTAGTCTTTGGCTAGATTTAAGTGCCACCCCAGGCATCATTCAGCCACCCAGCAGCTCCTGAAAGTACTCAACTCTCATTCTGGCTCCAACATTCAGGTGATCCACTGCCCTGAGGGTTTCTACTCCCAACCCACAGGATAATGCAAGATCAACTCAAGCCAATCTGCATACCTCTCAAAGCACCCAACTTTCTAAGAAGAGTAGGGAAGACTCAAGTGCACTGATTTAAAAGTGTCATATCAAAATTATTTAAACCTAAACTGTGCTTTAAAACAAATGCTCAAGTCACTGAGACATATTTTTATCTCCTTCAGGCTGCCCATTGGGAAAGTCTACTGTTTGTTCCCTACTGCATTTACATTTAGATAATGTTCAATCCTGTGGTGGTCTGTATGCCAATGGTAGGGCTGCCTGGGGGCTTCCAGGGTCTAGTTGACAACTCTGTGTCTCTCCAAGGGCAGCCAAGGAGTCTGGCTGCTCATGGCCACAGGTGGCCATTTAGAGCATTATGGCTCCATGACCTAGCATAACCTATGCTACTTGGGACGAACATTCTTCCATTTATTGAAAATATGTTCCATGCCAGGAACCATGCTAGGTGGGAGATGGTACCAAAAGGAACTCACAGACAAGAGGAAAAAGATGAGCACAAACAAGTAAGTAAAGCTCACCACAACAAGTTCAACGTGTTGTGTGAGCATAGAGAAGTGGCCATTCATTTTGCTGGGAAGCAGAAAAAGGTTACACTCTGAAAAGCCTCTCATTCAGAGAGTTGATAAACAGGTGAAATTTGGGGCCAGGTGTGGTGGGTTATGCCCGTAATCCCAGCACTTTGGGAGGCCAAGGCAGGCAGATCACTTGAGGTCAGGAGTTCAAGACCAGCTTGACCAATATGGCGAAACCTTGTCTCTACTAAAAATACAAAAATTAGCCGTGTGTGGTGGCATGTGCCTGTAGTCCCAGCTACTTGGGAGGCTGAGGCAGGAGAATGGCTTGATTCCAGGAGGGGGAGTTTGCAATGAGCCAAGATCATGCCACTGCACTCCAGCCTGGCCTACAGAAAAAGACTCCGTCTCAAAAAAAAAAAAAAAAAAAAAAAAGAAAGAAAGAAAAAAGAAAGAAAGAAAGAAAGAAAGAAAGAAAGAAAGAAAGAAAGAAAGAAAGAAAGAAAGAAAGAAAGAAAGAAAGAAAGAAAAGAAAAAGAAAAAAAGAAATTTGGGCTGAATCTTAAAGGAGGAAAAGGAATTCTAAAGCACGGACCTAAACGGAACAGAAAAGGGTGTTGAAACAAAGGAAAGAGGGCTGAGTAATGAGAAAACCAGCCATGCCCACCAGCAAGCCAGCCAGGTAAACATCTTTACCAGGCCACTCACAACACCCACAGGGACCAATTTACACCTTTCTTAGAGAAGCCGCTGCCCCACATTTAAGGATTTTCTTTCTGTTGAATGAGAACACTGGGTGGTTATCAGAGTGCATTGTCATATCTATAGTATAGGGACACCCACCTGGCTGTGAGCAGACCCAGGTCCCTCACTTGCATGAGGTGCTTCCTAACAAAATGCAGAAACCATAGGCCAGCTGTCAACTCAAGAGTCTGCTTCCCAACTCACCTGAAAAACAATTGGAAAAAGTCATTTTTATTATTAACGGGAGTAGCCAGTCTTTTGATGGTTCCAGCAGAAATCTGCAGCCTATGGCTAAGCTCTTTGGTCTCAGAGCAGAAAACAAGGCTAGTGTTACCCGGCCAAGGGGCTGGATCAAACAGACCTAGGTGACAATACTGGTTTCACAACTCAGTGGCAGGGTAACTACAGCCAGGTAGTTAACCTACCTGTGCTTCAGTTTCCTCCCCTGCAGTACCTATCTCAGAATGATTAGGAAGGTCTTCTATATGCCAGGCACCTTCTGTATGCCTGGAAATGCCTGCATAAATGGGTTTCCTACCCTCAGGGAGCTTACAGTCCACAAAGAGAAATAAATAGGTTGCATTCACGACTTTGAGCAGCTGATAGGAGCTGAAGGGAGGAAAATACAAGGGGACATGGGAGCCTTTGCAGAGGCACCAGCTGATTTCCAAGGCATCAAAGGAAGCTCCCCAGAACAAGGGAGGGCTAAAATGAGGAGGTGGCCAAACTAAAGAGCATGCCAGGCAAAAGGAACAGTAAAATGGAGAGTCCTGGAAGTAAGAACACAGTTCATAAAAGAAAGAAGTTGGTGCCCACTGAAGCATTTCAGATCACAAGAAGCCTTCTTGCAGCTGCTTTAGGAGAGTTTGGACTTTACCTTAAGGCTAATGCAAGCTCTGACATAGAAGAGGACACTTGGATGGTTCAGATGGCTTTCAGCAACACCAGAGAGGAGAACAAACTGGAAGGAGGCAACAACACCCCATCTTAGCTGCCCCAAATGCCACATCCTGGTGTGTCATAAGAGGACAGAAAGACAATCCTTATGGTCAGAAGTGAAGCTGAGCTCCCCCGAGCATCTCCGGCAAACCACCAGTCGTGAAGCCCAGGTTCCTCCAGCATGAGGTGGTTCCTGCCAGGCAGACAATAGCTCAGCACCACTGCCTCAGGGGCAGAGTCTGCCTGCCTCAACACACCCCTACCAAGTGCCTGAGTGGCACCGTGTGGTGCAGCAGCATCACCTGGGAATGTGTCAGAAACACAAACTCTCCACCATCCCAGTACTAGTGACTTAGAATCTCTGGGGTGGGACCCACATTCAGTGTTTTCACAAGTCCTCTGGGTGACAGTGATGCTTGCTAAGGGCAAGTCCTGGGGGACAGAGTACAGAGCTGGCCCAGCCTACTAACCCAACAGCGACTCTGTGCTCAAGGCCTCACACTCCACAGTGCTTTGAAGCCCATTTCTGTTGTAAAAAATACACAAAGCTGGTTTTTATGCATGGCACCATTCCCAGTCCTGGGGACCAACGGGATAGGGGACTGAGCCACCTTTAAGGTGGGGAGGTGGAGGTGGTAGTGCAGGCAAGGCCCTTCCTCTTCTCCTGGGCCCTCATCTGTTTTAGGACAGGCAAAGCGAACTCGAGCTTTAAGGAAAGAGAACGCATGCTTCTCCTTTTAGACATTTCTCCTCCCACTTAGATACAGAATCTGACCGCTCCATAAATGAAACACTGAGGTTGCCCTGGAAGGCTCCATGTGGTTTTATCAGAGGGTCAAGTTTCTTCCTGGAGAGTGAACCAAACTCTGTAGTTACAAAGACACCAAGGCCCAGGAGCCATAAAGTAATTCAGGATTCAGAAGAGCCCAGTTTATCTTCCTCTTTCTTTGAATATCTATCTTCTCCTTACAAAAAAAAGAAAAAGATTACCCCTCCCCCACAAAAAAGCATATTTCTGTAAACAGCAGGCAAGTTCTCACATTCTTGTTTATGTTTTTATAGCTCTTACTTTCTTTACAAAAGGGGATGAGGGGCAGGGGTGGAGGCCAAAGCATCAAAATAGCACTCAGGTCATGAAGGGAGATGATGCTCCACTCAGCTCCCAGGGCCTACCCCCAACACCAATGCCACCATGAGGGTGGCTGTGCTGCAGGAACTCACAGGAACTCATGCGTGGTATCGGGGCAGTGAGGACACTATTCTCAGCGCACCTCAAGTAGTGCTGCAGAAACCCCAACTGCCTCCCCATGTTCAGGCAGCACCCTGTGTTTGTATGCTGCAGCCCTCTGACCTCCCCACCGGCCCCTGTGCCTGTGGTCCCACACCTCCAAAGGCTTTCCATGGCCAAACACACTGCCACACCTGCTAGCCCTCAACGATCACGGTTCTTCCACCCGTCTCTCCCCACTAGACTGCGAGCTTTCTGAAGGGTGTAATAAGCATGTGTTGAATAAATGACTGAATACACAGCCATATGGATTCACCTGGAATAAGAGTTTCAGGCCTGGATTCCATCCCCTCACCCTTTCCAGTCCAAAGAGGCAAAATGATTTGCCCAAGGCCGCAGAGCAAGCTGACGGCACAGGAAGGTCAGGGAGGCAGGACAGACAGTTCTTATCAATTTCTGCCTTTCACAGGCTGTGTTTCCATCTTTCCTGAGTACCATGCCCCCTTGAGGACAAAGATATTTTATGTGTGATAAGAATGGATTCATTTTTTGTATGTTTCATTTCAAGAACATGGAGGAACATCTTATGAATCTTAGAATGTGGGGCACTAAGCCCAATCTAGGGACAGAGCAGGGAGGCCAGGGGAAGAAGAGTTGGGAAATGGCTGTGAGCTGTGGAGTGGGTCAGTTCTTCATAGACGTTCCCAGAGTTCTGGTCCCTGGGGAGTGCTTCTGTGTAAGTCCTCTGTCAGTTCTGGTTTACTCCGGCAGCAGAGACAAGAGAATCTCCCAACCCATCCCTACTCTGTTCTGAAAACATATTCCACCACTTACACAAGCTTTGGCTTTGGCAGCAGAATGCCCAAGTTCAGTTTCTTTTTGCCAGCCAGAGGCTGAGAACTCTGCAAATGTAATGATTCTTTACAGATACAAAAGAGAAAGCATGAGCTAATGCACATTATCTAGGTGGCATGCAATCTCAGGAGAGTCAAGCCCTTCTCTTCAAGTCCCCTGGGAAAGATGCCCCCAACACTCCCACCATCCCCCCTTTCCCTGAGAGAAGGGAAGGTTTCTGTTGCTGGCCAAGCTCACCTGCTAAGCAGGTACAGAAAATGGATCATTTTCCAAGTCTTGGATTTAGCTTCTCTCTCAAAACTAAACTGACTTTAAAAAACAAAACCGGAAGGGCACAGTGGCTCACACCTGTAATCCCAGCACTTTGGGAGGCCGAGGCAGGCAGATCACGAGGTCAGGAGATCGAGACCATTCTGGCTAACACGGTGAAACCCCGTCTCTACTAAAAAATACAAAAAAATTAGCCAGGCGTGGTGGCGGGCACTTGTAGTCCCAGCTACTTGGGAGGCTGAGGCAGGAGAATGGTGTGAACACAGGAGGCGGAGCTTGCAGTGAGCCAAGATCGCACCACAGGACTTCAGCCTGGCCAACAGAGTGAGACTCTGTCCCAAATAAATAAATAAATAAATATTTAAAAAAAAAAAAAAAAAAAAAACACCATCCAAAACAATCCTACGTACAATTATGGTGTTTAGTCTTAGTTTTCATATATAGATCACTTGGCTTTTCATTATAACTTGTATGTGAAATGGCCACATTAGAAATGTGCCAAATGCATCTTAAATGATATTAAAGTTCCCATCACACACACACACCAATTAAATGAATGAGAACAAGTTCTGCCTAGTGCCCTCCCAAGGCACGCTGTGCTTTTCTTGAGCTGCCTGGACACCTGGTGCCTGAGGCTGCTATCTGTGGCCCCGCATCCTGCTCTGCCCTCTTTGAAGAGTGGCCCATACTCCACCCTATCAAAGTCCACTCCCTGTATACTCTGATCCTAAGAAGCATTCTATTAAGTTATTCCTGTTAACATATGAATCACAAATGCATCACCTGTCCTATGGATGCTTACACATCTAATAAGAGGCTTAAAGGGAAACACTTCACCCAATTTCTCTAATGGTAGAATTGTAAGCACAACACTAAGTGAATTCCACCTTTTGGGTAAGGAGCTATATCCAGCTGATTCCTCCACACTGACCATTTCCTACTTCATTGGTCTCATAAGCTGACTTTGCCCCTAAGGTAAGGCTGAGATGGATCCTGCATCTTTAGGAATAGAGATTAATTTCCATACAATTGTGGAAGGGCAAACTCCTTAACCTCACAAGTCACCTGGATCAGAACCAAGTTGGTCTGTGGAGGATAGGGCCCCTTGTTCATCCATTTCTGGTCATCCATTACTTAACAATGCTCATTATCTCCAGTGTCTGAACCCAAGTAGGAAACAGTGGGAAAAATCACTATCAAGACATTCTTAAAGACTTCTCTACAGAGGCCCAAAGCTTGTATAGTCCAGTATCTTTGAGCACTTAATAGTCAGTATCTGTAAAACCTTCCTAAAAATAAAGGCTTCACAGAACTGACTTCTTACACTGTTAACAAAGGCCTCTCTGATTTGGCTCCATCTAAGATAAGAGCCTCTCTGTAAGAGCAAAAGCATGTGTTAAGATAAAAAGTGAAGTGGATTCAATGGGACAGAAGACAGCCCTTCACAAGCAAGTATCTAAGAGGCCAAGAAATAAAAAGGCAAGGGTGTCCCTCAGACATGGCCAATATCACAGGCTCAGACAGACAGGTTTCTAAACGGATGCTTCTCTAAATCGGTTTTTCTAGAGCCTTCCTGATCATAAGAACCACCTAGAAGCTTTGTTTAAAAGATACAGAATCCCAAGACCTACTCCAGACCTATGAAGCCAAAACCCCTGGTAGGGTCTGGTAACACATATGTCTAGCCAGCACCTTAGCGGAGTGTCAGGCAAGTTTCAGAAATAATGCTCCAAATGAAACAATAAGCAACTTTTTAAAAGCTTTGTAATCACATAACCTTGAAGTTACAGGGTATGTGGGAAAATGCAGGTTTAATGGAAGGATGTTAGCGCCTTCTTAACCTAGTTAAACTTATGGAATATAACAACATGAAATGAGGAAATCATTTTAACTAACTTGGGGGTTGGGGGAAGCCTTCCCCTGTAGCTTTACCATATCTCAACTGGAAGAGCTCATAACCTCCCTGCCCTAAAGGACTGACGGCATCCCCGCACAGTGGCTCCCAACAGCTATTAAAGGCCCAAATGGAAGTGCCAGGGCTGAGGGCTCACAGTCTCATCCCAATAGAGGCCAGCCCTAAGTAGCAGGCAACCAACTTCAAGTCAGACCTCATGGGCCCTCCTGGCAGGCACAGTCCAGCCCTGACAGGTCTCGGCCGCCAGCTGCCTATTCCATAGTCTCTTTCATGGTCCAGTTGAACGTGAGGCCTTGCTATTCAAAGTGAGCTCCACAGGAGTAGCAGGGGCAGCATCATGGGGAGAGCTTGTTAGAGATGCAGAATCCTAGGCCCCACCCAGCCCCGCTGTATCAGAGTCTGTATTTTAACAGGATTCCTGCCAGTTCTTGGGCACCGTCAAGCTTGAGAAGCCCTGCTGAAGGGGTATGGACTTCTACCCACAACTGGGAACATGAGCCTCCCCACTCCGGCTCCAGACTCTCAGAAGCCTTCCTTCCTCCCTCACACTCTTTACTCAGGTTTGCTTGGAGCCAGATCACCATCAGCAGGACTCAATGAATAGCTGACAACCCAAAGCCCAGTTTTTAGGAAGTTAAAAGGAGGCAGTAAGTTCTGATTGTGTCTCGCATTCTCATCTGGCTATAACATCTGCCTCCCTTCGAGGGCAGGACTACAGACCTCGTGATCATAAATCAGCAGAGACAATCCAAAGTCAAACAATACCATGGAATGCTGGCTCTTTGGTTCCAGCACAATGTTAATGAGGTCGAGGTCACGGGTATGATTAGCTTCCTCTGTATCTTGGCACAGACTCCAACCCTCTGCCCTCCGGCCGCCTGCAAAGGCTGACGCACCCTTGGTTACTAAGAGAATTGGAGGAGAATGACAAGGGGAGGCTAACAGAGCAGCACCAGTTAATGACTCAAAGAACCTGAGTGACTGACAGGCTGCATGTATCAAAGAACGACTTGTGGCCCAGAGGGAAGGCTGACAAGACAGATGACCGGGTCAGAATGCAAAACTATCTGGACAGGCCGAACATGTCAGAACTGAGAAAGCTGAAATTTCACAAGAAGAAATGAAAGTCCCATGATCAAGGTTTCAAAAATCAAATATATACATCCCAAACTAGAGGAAATCTAATTGGATGGCAGTTCTTACGTTTTTTAAATTTTTAAAAACATTCAAGTTTTGTTGACCAATATGGATATTAAGAAAGCTAGAAACCGCTTAAGGACCAGAAGTCTAGTTTCCAGACCAAAAGGAGCAGTGGTTCTTCCCTAACACGGCTGGCCAGACTATCCTAAAAGGCCCCCTGGCCACCTGTCCACACAGGTGTATACACAAACTCTCACACCTTCCCACCACCACCACCATTTGGGTTCTTATTATTCAGTGTGGCCTCTTCACCCCATACTGGCTACAGCTCTTTTTGGCTTTGCAACATAGTGTAAACATTTCACACATCAGCTTAGTTCCCTCTCATGCTGCCCTTTCTTTACAATACACTTAAGCACAAGCTGGAGAAAAAAAAAAAAAAAAACCCACATAAATAGTCGAGACAACCTAAGCACACCCACTTACCAAAAGGATTCAGATCAAAAATGACTTACAGTCACCAGTTTAAGCCGGCACACTATGCTACGAATTACAGCATGGATCCACGCAGAGTCAGTAATTAAGTCGGTAATTATGAGTTTCCACTGCAGAAGAACCCTGAAAGGCCCACTATAAGCATGAGCAAATGAAAGAGTATCTGTTTAGACATACCTCTCTAGAATGTAGAATCATCTAAGAACGGACAGCTGGCCATTTTAAAAAAGAAAACAAATGTGATTTTACATTGTTTTTAAAGTTGTGAGCCATGTTTTTCTTATGTGTCTATTTAATATACAAGTGTTAGTCATTTACAAATACAGAAACACTGCTTACTGGTAAGTTTGTAATTCCCAGACTATCCAGTCTGTTATTTTTAATTCAGAAAATGTGTTCTCTATGAGCAAGAGAAAGTTAATTTTTTTAAAAGTTATTTTGCCCTTAATAAGTGTGTGCCATGTACCACTTATCTGAAGATTGAATGAGGTTCCTGTGAATGCAATTACAGCCTTCCTTAAACAACTGGCTAAATGCCTTAAAACTAGAAAACATGTGAAATTCAGCCCAATTGCAGCCTGCCCCAGGAGAAAGGAAGTTTGAACTCCAGGTGCCCCGAGAACACAGCACAGTGTGGAAAGAAAGAAAATGCTGAACAATAGAATCAGGAGAGGAAAAAGAGTCCCTCTTAATTTTCCGGGCATGTGGGGAGCTTGTTGCTAAAGAAGTATTTCAGATCTCACTGCTGGTTAAGGTTCCACTGAACGGTGAAATTAAAAAAAAAAAAATCTAACATGCCAGTACAGCATTTATTTAATTCAGTATTTCTTATCAACCAGGTTTATTTCGGTACTTCTTATCAATACAACAGAAACACCTCACAAATCACACTTAAAATGTTTATGAAAACATACCAAACATACCCACTATAAGGGGTGGGGTCTTCCCTATCATTCAGAGGAAGCTGCCCCATTCTGGATCTGGGTCACAGCCCCCAGTCCTAGGTACATTCCTGCAGCCTTCCAGTATTTATAACTGTATCAACAATGAGGAGGAATGTCAGTTCTGTTTAAAGACAGGAACTGCCTTACAAAAGATGCACTATGGATGTAAAGCGATGTATGACGTTGTGACCAAAACCACTGCTACAGTTTTGTACAGAAACCAAAATATTTCCCCAGCTCTTTAGTTCTGATTTCAAAAAGCAACATGCTACTTACAGAAAATCTGAGAAACTGAAAAATAAAGAAAAAAAAAGTCACTCATAACCCCACTAAGATAACCAGGTAAAATTTTAGTCTCTGTCCTTCCAACCCTGTTAAGCAGGCAAGGATGAGGTGAAGTGTTATTGCTGGTTGCATAGACTAACAATAATTAATCATCCCCACTGGACTTACCCTAAATCCACAGCAGTAAGAGGAGTAACGGTTGTGCCTGCAATTCAACAAGCATTCACTGGGGCCTGCTTGGCACACTCTCATTTATGCCACAAATGAATGAAATGTAAATTAACACCAGTAGCCCTTGAGGGTTATTTGGTAACCTCAAAAAAGAAGGTAGATAAACCTCATCCCTGGTGGACATGAAAATAAGAGTTAGTTCTCCTAGCACGGAGAGTAGGAGAGCCCGGCCACCCTCTCTAAGGCAAGGGAAGGAAATGTTTCAGAGGAAGGGTGTGCAGAGCAGTTGGAGATGAAGACCTGGGAACCGCACATGTGTGCAGCTGCCCATTAGCAATGCATGGGTTCCTGGGAATCTGTGTGCTTTTAGGACCAGAGAGATTCAACCCACAAGGGAAATGTTCTCAGTCTCACAAACAGGGAGAGCTTTAAAACTGTCAGAACACCCTAGTTTCCGTATATCAACCTGGGCTACTAATCATCCACCTATTACCCTTGTGCAGTCAAAGGCCAGACAACCTGGTTACCTCTAGCTGAACCACGCTCTGTGCTTAAGGCACAAGGAAAGAATTGTTTCTACTGCTGATGTCACCTCAGTGTTAAACATTGTTCATTATTAACCAGCTCAAATATTCTTCTTTCAAATACTATAACTGGGTACAGGTTTCCTCGCTTATTTTTTTTTAATGTGAAGAGTTGTAACAGTTAGTTTGACTGAACTTCAAAAGTTCACCCCCAAGTAAATACCTTGGAAGTCTTATTTAAGTTTAACAAAAATATTTGTAAAATAGTCTCCATAAAACCACTTAATCATTATAACGTGTTATTAAATCAAAGTCAGAACAAACCCAGAAGAAAAATCCAAATATACTGAGGTTCTCCTTTCCGGTCCTGCCAAGTCTCAAAATCAAAGTTGGGTGTTTCTCTTGACCTAGCTGATTGAAGTTTAGGAAAACATGCAGATAACACACCTCTTTAACCGTATTCAATATCTTGTAGATATACACAAAACTAATTTACATTCTCAGCACGTGAAGTTCATCTTACATTTTCTTAAATATATTTATTGCATTTAAGAAAATGTACAGTATATACACACACACACACACACACACACACATAGATGTTCAAGCTGCTATAATACCATAGATGGGGCAGCTTAAGCGACAAACGTTTACTTCTCACAGTTCTGAAGGCTGGGAAGTCCAAGATCGAGGTGCCAGGAGATTTGGTTCCTGATGAGGGCCCTCTTCCTGACTTGCAGACAGACAGCTGCCTTTTTGTTGCATCCTCACACACTGGAGAGTGAGCTCTGGTCTCTCTTCGTTTTCTCATAATGACACTGGTCTTATTATGGAGATCCCACCCTCATTATCTCATCTAAGCCTAATTACCTCCCAAAGGTCCTACCTCCACATACTATCACATAGAGGGTTAGGGCTTCACCATATACATGAATCTGGGAGGACACAAATATTGTCCTTAACACACACGTGTGTGGTATCAATTTTATCAGTTATACATCCTAGCTATCAAACACATTCACAACCACTCCATGTACATTCCTCTTAACTATCTCAGTTTAAAATAACAACAAGCAGAACTCACCAAGTCTGCAAAATCACATCAGTACGCGCCTGGTCATTTGAGGCCAAAGTCAAGGGCCTGATGGACAATCAAGCCAGTCAGGCCTGGCAAAGGGATCAAAGAGAAAATTTCACTTACAAGGACACAAATTACTCTTGCACCTAGCATCAGTTAGTAAACCTCGACACGCCAAGCAAGAGAGGGGGGCCTCCCTACAAACACTTGCCACTACCGTAAAAAGAACTCCCTCTATCATCTCTAGCTCCAGACCTCGCCTCCTGCCTCTAAATCCAACTTTTTGGTGGACATCTCTCCTTGGAAGGCTTATAGTTCAGTTTTGGATTCAACTGAACTCATTACTCCTTGCCATCTCTCTCCAAACTGAGGTTCCCACAACTGCTTACCTCAGTGAAAGGTGCCATGACCCGTAACAGTCAAAGTGCACACTCCCTCTCCTAGGGGACCACCCCGGGAAATGAACAGGAAGTGGGGTCAATATCTGCAGGCCTATCCTCTCTCCGCCACCCAGTCCGGCCAGGATTTCTGCACTCTGGTCCTAGCCTCCCAGCTCACCTTGTTCCCTGCCCTCTTTGTTACCTAGCCCACCTTATGGCCATGGAGCTCTTTCTAAAGTGCGATATGATCACAGCATTCACCTGCTACAAATGCACCAGCCTTCGCACAGCTTTCAAGATGAAATACAGACTCCCTTAGCTTAGTGCCCAAGACCCCAAACCCTCAGGTACTTCCCAGCACAACCTTGACTCTAGTCCAACAACTACTGTCAGCGCCCTGGCTGCACTATACCTTTCCAAGCCTCCTAGACTCCAAACTTACGTATTATCTTATCATGTATTACTGCAGTTTTTAAAGTAATGAAAAAAAAGAAACAAAACATTGAAAGGTGCATGATGAAACAAGTATTCACTCTTTTCTTTCCTCTTTCAGCCACATCTTCTACACCAAGAGAGAATCAAGTATTTCGAATGCCAGCTGAGACTCTTCTCTGGACACAATCTGGCTTTTATAAGTCGATGATCAGATCCTACCTTTGACTCCTTCTTTGCCTTTCTAAGGCTGATATGTCTCACGTGCCGGAAAAATTGCCGGTTTTTTAATAAAAAAGATTGTATTTACTTAGAAGCATTATGTCAACAAAACAGCCACAACTTTTTTGTTTTTTTCTGCAATTACAGAATGGTATTCAGTTAGAACATTCATAAAAGCTGCATCAGAGACAACTGAAGATGAAAACACTACCAACCCCATATATTAACTAATTTGTGCTGTGCACCAACAAGAGCCTGCTTTAAATTTACATGCCAGTTTACAAGCCCTACACTGTATCAGGAAAGGTTAGTGGCCACTGAAAATATCACCAGGGTCGGGCATGGTGGCTCACGCCTGTAATCTCAGCACTTTGGGAGTCCAAGGCAGGCAGATCCCTTGAGGTCAGGAGTTCGAGACCAGCCTGGCCAACATGGTGAAACCCCATCTCTACTAAAAATACAAAAAATTAGCCAGGAGTGGTGGCGTGCACCTGTAGTCCCAGCTACTCAGGAGGCTGAGATGGGAGAATCACTTGAACCTGGGAGGAGGAGGCTGCAGTGAGCTGAGATCATGCCATTGCACTCCAGCCTGGGTGACAGAGGGAGACTTCATCTCAAAAAGAAGAGAAAATACCACCAGGACAAGACTATCTAAAGATAACATTTGGTAATGTGTTAACTATACAAAAAAAGACAACGTACGGTTTAAAAACAAATGTTACACAGTCTTCCATTTCAATTTCTTTCTTTAAAAGAAGTGAATTGTATATAGGGAGTTTAAATGCTTTATAGATAAGGAAAAAAACCTGCTAGAACCAACTTATTCATCATCATCATCTTCATCTTCCTCTTATTCCCTCTTTTTCTCGCTTTTTTCAGCCTTGACAACTCCCTTTTAGTCCCAGCTACTTGGGAGGCTGAGGCAGGAGAATGGCGTGAACCCGGGAGGCGGAGCTTGCAGCGAGCCGAGATCGCGCCACTGCACTCCAGCCTGGGCGACAGAGGGAGACCCCACCAAAAAAAAAAAAAAAAAAACTCTGAGGAGTTGACTGAGAATCTGGGTGCTGCTTCTTGTGCTCCTCCCAACAACCGTGCACAAAGAATGCATATCACATTTTACGTCTCAGCTTCCTTGGATCTCCTTTGCCCATGTTTAGTCTTTTTTTTTTTTTCCTCAGTGAGCCAGAGTCGCCCAGTGCCTGTCTGGCTCTCACTTGCCCCAGCGCTGTCTTTATGGTGCTCGGTACACTGCGAACTGTTTGTTTTCATTGCTGCAAAACAATTTGTTTCACTGGCCAGTAGTTGTGCTCAGCCACTAAAACTGAATACTTTATCATAAAGAACAGAAAGAAAGAGGCCTCCCCTTCTCCCTTTGGAAGACCCACAGGACTAGCTGTACCCTGCCACCATCCCCAGCCCCAGCCAGATCACTTCCCTCTGACCAGGCTGGAGAGTGGAAGGCAAGGACACCAAACACGCCACGTTCTAGTATAGCTCTTCTGAGTCAAAAAGGGAGCTTCCAGGGTCTATGGAAGTCCTTTGAAAACAGAGGTGTATGGTTGTTGTTTTTTTTTTTTTTCTTCTTCTTCTTCTAATGTGTACTCTGTAAGAGGAGAGGCCTGCTCTTGGTTCTTGCTGTGTTACCAGAGTCCAGAACAGAGCCTGGCCCAAGGGAGCGGCTCCCTAGGTATTTGCTGAATGACAGGATGAATGACTGCATGAATGAAGGAACAAACAGGCATTCTCCCTAAATTAGAAGGAGTAATGCATACCAGAGTTCCTCTTCTCAGTAAGCATTATTGTGCTAACAATGCCTTTGGTTCACTTTGGGGCACAATCTTAGCAAAAACTGGGAAGTGCATCATTAACCCCAAGACAGACAGACAGACACACACACACACACACACACACATATATATATATATATATTTTTTTTTTTTTTTTGAGTCTTGCTCTGTCACCCGAGCTGGAGTGCAATGGTGCCGTCTCAGCTCACTGCAACCTCCACCTCCCGGGTTCAAGTGATTCTCCTGCCTCAGCCTCCTGAGTAGCTGGGACTACAGATGCATGCCACCACGCCCGGCTAATTTTTGTATTTTTAGTAGAGACAGGATTTCACTATGTTGGCCAGGCTGGTCTCGAACTCCTGACCTTGTGATCTACCCACCTCAGCCTCCCAAAGTGCTGGGATTACAGGTGTGAGCTACTGCGGGCCCAGCACCCAAGACATATATTAAAGCTTTTTGGAGTAAATTCTAGACATTAGCTATTTGCTTCTTGTTTGTATCTAAGAACAGTAAGCATTGTGTAAAATGTTGCTTTTAAGAGTTCCAAAAGAGGCACTTATCATGTTCATTACTACAGTTTTCTTTCTACCTCAAATAAAATTTGGATATTCACTTTGGTGGGACCTAATAGTTAAAGCTGCCATTGCAATGGGACATGTAGCCTGGAACTGCAAGCCACATTTGGGTTCCACCTCTAGACTCAAATAGTGCCTGCATTACAAACTCCCTGGAAATGGAAGCCCAGAAAAGGCTAACCAGAATGAGCCAAAGGATGCAGCTTGCAAGTTCCAGAAAGATCAGTGTTTTTGAGTGTAGGCTGGCAGGGCACAGGTCCAGCCTCAACTCAGAGCTACTCACTCTAAAATCAGGTATCTCTGCGTTAGCTGTTTAACAGGCACCACGTTTTCCTAGGGATTTGGAAAACCTGATCATCATCAGTAACATTTTCTGAGCACTTAGTGTGAGGAACCATCCTAAGTCCTATAAATCAGTTCATCTTCAAGGTGATTATCTGAGCTGAATTCTTATCTTCACCATTTTATAGACACAAAAACAGAGAAATTAAATAACATGCCCAAGGTTTAGGTACATCTGGAGCCCAACAGCCCAAGTTTGGGTCTCCTATATTTGGGTTTACCATTTCATCAATTCTTTGCAGTAAAGAAGTTGAGAAGCTGCATACAGTGTTCATTAAAAAGAAATATGTAGTTTTTTATATATTGTTTTTCTATCACCTCCTACTATGGACTTTTCCTCCCTGCCCAAACACTGGGTGGTGCCATCAACACCGAGCCCATGCATATGGTGAACAGCATACATTACTTCTTCCAGAAGGCACTGCTTTGTTCTCATCTACAAAGATCCTTCTTCCTTCCTATAGACAAATCACTGGTTCACATATCATGACTCAATTTATATTCAACAATGTTCATTTGCAGTGTAATTATTCTTCCTAATTAGGCAGCTCTGAAGACAAATGACTGCCCCACCCCATCCCCCTCTCCTACAACACACAATGTCTTTTTCCTGATATAAAATGTTTGCTGCACCCTAGAAAAAAACACAAGAAGCCACACAGTCTGCTCTCCATGTGACCACTTAGAGAAAAATACTACTAAGAAGATAGTGTTTCATCTGATATTACTTCAAAATCAGAATCAGATTTCTAATGGATCAATAAGCTTATCATAGTATGACAGCAAAAAGAAATGAGAATCTGATTCTCTCTTTCCTATTTTAAAAACATTGCCTCTTCCCGCGAACATGTGTTCTCTATCTCTTAAATTTAAAAAGGAGTAGTTTCTAAAAGAGAACCAGTACGAAAGAATCAGGAATACCAGCAAAAGTCAACACCAAAGAAGTCAGTATCTGATCCTCTCTTAAACCTGGCAGGAGTGGAGCTCTCTGGCCAGTGGCAAAAGCAATATGCAGGTTATAAATGTTCCTTCAAGCTCAGTTACTCAGGTTTACCTCTCTGGGGTGAGCCTCTAACAGCTCTGGCTCGCCCGAATCTTTACTCCCTCGGCTCCAGCACACACTTTCCATAGCGGCCGCGTTGCGATTTCAAAAAGTTCTCTTTTCCCCGTAGGTCACCCACCGATGATAACCTACATGCACAAACACACTCACACAATTACAGCAGAGCAAATGGGACATACAGGAAATGGCCCGGGTGGAGGCGAGGACAGGGGGTGGAGATAGGACTTTGTCTGTACTCTGGTCTCACTCCCATTGAAACAGCACATGGACTTTCATGGAACTCATGACCATCCTGAAATAACAGAAAAGTTGAACGGGATTGAAGAAAACCCTTTGCTTTTCTACGTTCGAAGAACACTGGGCTGCTGAATGGAAGGGGGGAAAAAAACTGTGTGCCTAAAAACATCCAGAAACACATGCAGAGTCTCCCCAGTCCTTCGCCCATCCCGTGGGCTCAAGCCGCCCATCCCAGATGCGGTCTTCCCCACTCCACGCCCACCTCCTCCAGCCCGCACCCCAAATCACTGAGCTGCCCACAAAAATGCAGTCCAGATTTGAGAAGCAGCTGACGTCTGTGGCCAGAGCGACCCACACGCCACGGACCAGGGACAGCAGGGGCGACCACTGGGCGGCCCCCAGGGCGCGGTGCCAGGCGCGCTGGAGCCCGGCGCCGAGCTGCGCCCGGGACCCACGCGCCGCGGTCCGAAGCCCGCCAGCGACGGCCGGAGAGCAGGGCTCGCGCCGGCTTCCAGAAGAGACGTTGTTCCCGGCACAACTTTTTCCACTTCTGCGGCCGCCGGCGGCGCTGGGAAGCAGCTGTTCCCTTCCTATTCCCAGCACCCAACGCCCATCCCGCAGCACCTCCGACCGCTCCGCGCGGTCTCCCAGGGCGCCGAAGCGAAGTTCCAGCGCCAGCCGCGGAGCGAGCAACCTGGGCTCGGCCGGCCACAACGGCTCTCCATGCACCCGCGCTGGGCGCCCACCTGGCCGGGCCCACCGGCTCTCCCCTCCCGCAGCGCGCGCGGGCCCGACGCCTGCCACTCACCCTGCCCCAGCTCGGCGTCTCCGGCTCTGAGCCCGCAGCCTTCCCCAAGCCAGGGCTTTCAGTGACGCCTCCTCACATCCACCTCGCTCTTGCCCCCGCTGGCCGTGCCTGGAAGGAGGAGGCTGGAGAAGAGCGGGAGGAGAACGGGAGGGGGCGGCGGGAGGGGGAGCCGACGCAGGGGAGGGGAGAGGGTCCGCGGCGCGGGGGAGGAGGCGGCAAGGCGAGAGAACGCCAAGCTCGGCGGCCGCCCGGACTAGTACTCGCGGAGAGAGAGGAGGAGGAGGAGGGGCGGGGGCAGCGAGAGAAAGAGGCAGCAGAGCCGCCCTGCCCAGGCCCCGGCCCCGCGCCGCTGCCCAGTCACCATCGCCGCCTCCGTCCCGCGAGCGGGCCGGGCGTCCGGGGGGAGGGGTCGGGCTCGGGGCTCCCGGCGCGGCGCGCGGGGCGGGACGGGGGCGGCGGGCGGGCGGACCAGGCCCGGCCTCCGGAGGGGAGTGTCCTGGGGGTCCGGGAGGGAGTCGGCGACAGGGGATCCCCGAGAGGGGGCGCGGGGACCTGGGAGCCGGTCCCTGCTCCCGCCGGGCGGCGGCGGCGTCGTCTTCCGGGATCCTGAGAGGTTACTGCGGGCCGCACCGGGGAAGCTCCCGGAGCAGCTTCGAGTAGCCCTGCCGGGGGCGCCAGGGGCGCCGGAGGCGGGGAGCGGCCCTGACGGAGCCGGGGGAGAGAGGCCGGGCTGCTCTGGCGGAGAGCCGGCCCCGGGGCGCTCGGAGCAGTTCCCCAGACCCGGGCCCGAGCGGAAAGAACGGCCGTCTGGTGGCCCCAGAGAGTCCGAAACGGGAAAGGGGTCAAGGGGCGCCTGGACCCCCATCCTCGCCGCCCTTTCCCGCAGAGGCGGCTCCGGACATAAGTTTCCGTGCCCTCTGAATATGTAGGTGTGGAAACTCAATTCCAACAGTCACAAAGATTATTCCTAATAGAATGCTTGGTGTTCTCAGCTTCCCTGCCCTCAAAATTACGGTTTCCGGATCAGTTTCGGAGGCGCTTTAGGAACAGCCTGAAAAGACATTCTTGTCCAGAGAGGGGATGCTCTAACTCCCCACGTCCACCCCCAGGGCTGGGAGCAAAGAACAGAGTTAAATGATAATGAATTCAGGTGCCCGTATGGTTTGTGATCGAAGCGTTAGGACGTGGCACCACGCTAGGCAAACCCATCTTGTATTCCACCGCCGCACCCCCCCCCCCCCCCCCCGGCCAACCCCAGCCCAGTCAAATGCTCCCGTTCCCAGTTTCTCAGCCCCTTGTCTGGGACATCTCTGTCCACCAGTCGCCCAGATACAGATTAGCAATTTTGGGCCTCGCTTCTCCACTCCCGATAGCCACTCCCATTAGTTCATTTTTACTGTCTTTGCAGTTGCCATGCCCTTTCAAGCCCACTGCCACCTTTCTGGTTCTCGCTATCTGGGACTGGATGGCGTCAGCGGCCTCCTACCGGTTCTCTGCTGGGGTCTTCTCTACATTTGCATCCACGTGTGCAGGCCTACAGGTGAATGGCTCTAGAACACCCCTCAGGCATGCCACTTCCGGTTCTAGAAGCTTTCTGAGACACTTTGCCAGAGAACATTCTGAATTCCTTAAAAACTCATCAGTTCAAAACCGTGCAACAACTGCACCTCCATACGCACTCCTCAGAGCCTGGCACTCTTCTTCAGATGGGGATCCTCCCCTCCCCCTGAGAAAGATCCATGCCTGTATCCACACGGGAGTTGCTGATGCTCTTCCCAGAGCTGGAATGCTCTCTTTCATCTTCTGCTGCAGCCAAATTCCACTTATCTTCGTTGAAAATGAAGTTTGCAGTACCACATTTTTGCTCTAAAAGGATATATGTGCTCTTTCCATTTTGTGAAATCCCACACTAGAAATAACAGGGCTTGTGGGGAAAGTAGGGTTAGAAAATGACTCCGAATCTATGTAACATTGTAACCAGAGCACTAACAAAAACTAACCATTCCAAAAAACATACCAGCAGAGCCAATGAACTGTGCTAAATTCCTAATAAATACTACAGTACATATAAATGTAGGACTTTACTTTTATAAAAAGATGAAGATAACTGTTGAAGGGGAGTTGTTTGAGGCTGCTGACTTGAGATAAACACAAAATGTACAAATAAAAGGAGAACTCTCTGTCCTGTCCCCCAACCCACATCCCACAAACCCTTCCAAGGTAGAGAGGTCAAGGCCAAATGAATCCAAGAGAAAGAATGTAGGGTGAATGGGCCTATAGCACCCTGTGTTCTCTGTAACTAGATGCACCCTGCTGTGTTTTGCAGCTGCAGTTACTTGGTGGTGCAGAAATATTAAAGTGCTGGGAACCCTTGAATATGAACCAACACAACTCTACCCATTTTATTAATATCTAATAACGAATGAGTTAGTTTGTGTTATCCATGATCTCATTACAGAAACACCCTTGGTAACAGAGTACACTGTACTTAATTCTGTGTTTAAAAAGTAGACTATAGGCCAGACGTGGTGGCTCATGCCTGTAATCCCAGCACTTTGGGAGGCCGAGGCAGGCAGATCACCTGAGGTCAGGAGTTCGAGACCAACCTGGCCAACATGGTAAAACCGTGTCTCTACTAAAAATACAAAAACTAGGCCAGGCGCAGTGGCTCACACCTGTAATCCCAGCACTTCGGGTGGCCGAGACAGGTGGGTCATGAGGTTAAGAGATCAAGACCATCCTGGCTAAGATGGTGAAATCCCATCTCTACCAAAAATAGAAAAATTAGCTGGGTGTAGTGGCACATGCCTGTAGTTCCAGCTATTCGGGAGGCTGAGGCAGGAGAATCGCTTGAACTCAGGAGGCAAAGGTTGCAGTGAACTGAGATCGTGCCACTGTGCTCCAGCCTGGTGACAGAGCAAGACACCATCTCAAAAAAATATATAATAATACAAAAATTAGCTGGGCATGGTGGTGGGCACCTGTAATCCCAGCTACTAGAGAGACTAAGGCAGGAGAATTGCTTGAACCTGGGAGGTGGAGGGTACAGTGAGCTGAGATCATACCACTGCACTCCAGCTTGGGCGACAAAGAGAGAGTCCGGCTTTAAAAAAAAAAAAAAAAAAAAAGTAGACTATACTTCATTTTACACATTTACTGAGCACTTACTATATGCCAGGGACTGGCTGTTCCAGGTACTGGGGATACATCAGTGAATAAAAAGAAATACAAAAATATCTGCCCTCATGTGTTGTGGAGACTTGAACACACATCACCAGATGGTTTGTATTATTCAGGATATATGTTTCATATGTGTGTAGCTTGAATTGAGCATGGGGTATTTTAATCTCTTTGAAGACTAGAGTTGAGCTTTACTTATGTCTTTGTAGCTTCCCCAGTGTCTGACACAGTAAATTACTATTGGGACATGTAAATTAGGGCAATTATAGCCATTTAATACTCTTGTGTTATTGAATTCACAGGAGAACTACCTGTAAAATATAAAACTAATTTTTTCTCAGAACTGTGTTTGCAGCTTTTTGGGCAAAAATCAAAACATGTATCCCCAGATGGGATAACTTGGGTCTAAAGAGCAGATAAATTACACTTAATATAAAGCAGGAAGTTAGGAGTGGCAAAGTAGGGAAGAATAGAGAAGAAGATAAATGCTAAAAAGTATAGTTCATGAAGAAAGTACCTTCTAAGTTCTGTGGAAAGAAAGAGAACAGCAGGAACTTTGGGATATCGTGAATCCTGCTTTTACCATGTACTTCAGCCAAATTTTCAAGAAGCACTCACTACGAGGCATAAGTGAGGAGGAAATTAGGAGAAATTAAAGGGTGTCTGCACATTTTGGTCAAATGACAAGGAGGCCTTGGAAGAAGATTATTGAGCCAGTTGGATAGGTCATACAGTGAAATTACAGTGATGCCTGGCTAAAATGTATGGTATTGAACTTACTTGCCTGTGCAAATCTATTCTTTGAATGTCTGAATGTTGTACTCCACCTAGAGTACCTTGTTTCAACACGGATAGCAATTTTTCTTGTGTGAACACTTTGCATCCTATTTTTTTCTGAGTAAGAATCTGCTTGGAGTTAAATAAAATATGCATTTATAACAGACAGGAAAGCACTGATATATTTTCATGATTGTCAGCATACTGACTGTTGATTAACTTTAAGTTTGCCTATTCATCTTCATTAAACCCTACTTCCCAAATCCACCACCACCCACTTTAAGAGATTGATTGATATTTCCTTTCTTTTCTTTTCTTTTCTTTTTTTTTTTTTTTTTTGAGACAGAGTCTTGCTCTGTTGCCCAGGCTGGAGTACAGTGGCTCAATCTCCGCCTCCCAAGTTCAAGTGATTCTCCTGCCTCAGCCTCCCTAGTAGCTGGGATTATAGGCACATGCCACCTTGCCCTGCTAATGTTTGTATTTTTAGTAGAGATGAGGTTTCAGCATGTTGGCCAGGCTGGTCTCGAACTCCTGACCTCAAGTAATCCGTCCATCTCAGCCTCCCAAAGTGCTGAGATTACAGGCGTGAGCCACAACGCCCAGCCCTGTATTTCCTAAAACTGCAAATGATCATAGAATTTCAGTGCTAGGTGCAAACTTAGAATTCAGTGCCTTTTGAAGATCACATAAAATACTAGACAATTTAAGCCAAGAGTCTCTTCAAGGAAACTAGCAGATTGTAGTTCCCACCCACAGGGTCTTGTGAAAAGTCACTAACTTGAACATGATTATTCAGCTTTTTTTGTTCCATGGATATAATTATACAAAGAAACCATCTGAAATTCTAAGAATCCATTTTTCCCTACCAATAAGGGTTGAGAAAAGGTAATTTTGAGCACAAACCCTTGCAAGGCTTTACTGATTAAAAGCAGTAGTCTGACCTGCATGAGACAGAAGCCACCTTTTTGGCCACAGAAATGGCCTGGCCAAAGTCTCCAATGGACTTAGAAATGTCATATATTTATTTCTGCTTCCAGCTGGCAGTTTTTAAGTTGGTGACAAAAATGAAGCCTGTAAATATAAACAAAATTTCTCTATTTTTATTGAAATCTCATTGTATCAAGATGCTCGACTGTCTCTTGAATAAAGGTAACAAAATATCTCCAACTAAGAACAAGGATTACAGGTGCAAATAGGGATGTAGGATATTCTAGTACCACATAACAGAGAGAGCAGTAGCACTAAATCAGACACGAGGGACATAGGATCCCAATAAGGAAAATCTCCGTGATCTGTAGAAAAGACCCTTTTTTCCCTCACAGATCTGTTAAAGGATCTCAACGATCCACGTTCCAGTCTGGCCAAAGAAAAACAGGAACCTCAAAATACTCACTGTGGCTAAGTCACAAAAGAAATAAACACACAGAACTTTGGGCGCTTGTGCTCTTCCTGGAAAAACTGAAGACTCTTGGCAACTTTTATCTTCCACTTACAGTCTCTACCTCCTGGCCTTCCTTTCTTCTATACATGAAGCAGTAGCTTAACTTGCCCACTGACTTTTCCTTAAAAAATAGCCTGTTTTCCTGCCTCTAGTTCCAAAACTAGACTCCATGTGACTTTGGCAAATTTCAACCTAAGAAGGTACTCTGTTCATTTCCTCCTATTATGTCACCACTACCATAAACAAATCCATTTGGCCCTAGTCCATTTGAGCTTATCCTTGAAGTGAGGTGGAAATTTCCATATGGTAAGAATTTTTTACTGCAATATTACTTTATAAGTTGCATGCAAATTCTGCAACATTCTTAAATGCTCAATAACATGTAACTGACAAATTCAATTAAATGAATCTTATTCATTCAGAATCTTCACCTGCAGGCATTTTCCTGGATGACAAACTTTTCTCAGAAGAGGTATAAAGTACAAAGAATCTAGGGGGATTAGCTGTCTTACAGTGTTCATGACAGGTATAAAACCACCCAGGGAAAACATGCTTTGGCCCTTTTTAACAATAATGCTGTGCATCTGGTCTGTGACTTGGGCTTTCAAGAGCTTTATCTTTTCTATTATGAATTATGTGCAGCTCTCAAAACCTCTAAGAGGTAAAGTTTCACTGTTACCTTCCACACTAGTACCTACAATGAAATTTGGAAAATGCTCACCCAGCATGATTCAGTAGCAATGCTTAAAAGGAGAACTTGAAGAAACCATTGCTTTTTTTTTTGCATCATGAAGAGGATGCTTGTCCTTAATCTGGCCCAGACTGAAAAACTAATTTCCAATCTAAAAACCTGCCTGCAAGGAATTTTTTCTCTTTTTCTTTTTTTAAAATTCTTCCAGTCCCTTTCCTGGAAACAAGAAGCACAAAAATGTATATCTGTAATACTAGCAATTGCTGGTTTGGGCATTCTGTTTTCACTTAATGCTAGAGTTAGAAGATATATTATTTTCTATTGATAATAAAAATATTGGGTATCATTGATTATAGTATGTATTCTGCATACTTCCAAATGGATCTGAGGAACTTCTTATTAGAAATAACAGAAGGTGGTAAGAGACTCTCCTGCCAGGGTCCTGGTTTACCACAGTCAAGCATTAAATTTAGCTCTAGGCTTCCCAGAGCCAAGGCAAGAATGACATACAATTAATGATATAGTTCTCGTGGTCTGGTAAAGAAATCATAGTTGTTCTTCAAGTCAGGCAAACATTTTCCTGGCACAAACTTCCAAAAGGAATTGAATCATGGGCCTCACATAAGAGACACTGGACAATCTAAACATGTAGGTGCAGAAACTTCACTCAGAGGAAGCAATAGGCTTTGCCTCAGAGAAACAGTGAATGTGGAAATTAACACGAGAAGAGAGAGTGCTCTAGACTATGCTTCTGCCATGGCTGAAATTGCATTATCTAAACTTAACTTCTACCCAAATTCTAGGATGCAGAGTGTACCCTCTGTGCCCTCAATTTAAAAAAGAAACATAGAGCTGGGAGCCATGGCTCATGCCTGTAATCCCAACACTTTGGGAGGCCAAGGTGGGCAGATCACCTGAGGGCAGGAGTTTGAGACGAAGCTGGCCAACATGGTGAAACCCTGTCTCTACTAAAATACAAAAATTAGCCAGGTATGGTGATGCACGCTTATAATCCCAGCTACTTGGAGGCTGAGGCACGAAAATCACTTGAACCCAGGAGGTGGAGGTTGCAGTGAGCTGAGATCATGCCACTGCACTCCAGCCTTGGTGACAAAGTGAGACTCTGTCTCAAAAAATAAATAAATAGTAAAATAAATAAATAAGAAAAATAAACATGCCTTGTGTTAAGAGAGTTACGCAAAGATAATTCCACTTCTTCATCAACTTCATCCATCTTTCTCAATTTTAAATCTTCTACTATTTCACATAGAACCCATTTGACAACTATGACCTGTGTTCATTTCAGAACAACCTTGGGAGGGTTTTCAATGAAAACAAGAATTAGGGACAAGGCCAATCCACACAGCTGAGATTAGTTCTAGTTCTCTTCCAACAGAATAGCATGTGCTATGCTAATTATACAAAATAACGTTCAATCACTTTTGAGGTCATATAAATGAGAATAACATAAGCTGTGAAATTAAAATGAACCATAAAACTAGTTTTATAGTTCAGAAGTGATTTCTTTAAATATCCCATGAAATTTTGCTCTAAGACAACTGTCTCAAAATAGTTATAAATGCCTGTTTTTTCCAGTGTCATGAGAAAAATATTTGATATTAATTCAGTTCTCTACACTACATTCAGATATGCTTCATAGATGTTTATGTTTTCTAGATGTGTAGTGACAAAATCTTCTTGATAGGAAAAGATTATGGGCCCTGGAAGGCTAGGAGTGTGTACAAATTACATTTCCTCCACCAGTTACTACATGATTTTAGGCAAGTTACTTAACCTCTACAAATCTTAGTTTCTTCACCTTTAAATTGGGATAATGTTACCTACTATATGGAGTTGTTCTGACTATTATTATTATTATTATTACAATGTATGTAAAAGTATCTACCACAATGCCTAACATAAAAGTAGGTGCTCAATAGATGTTTGTTACCTCCCACTGACACCCATACTCTTGCAAAAAGGATTTTCTTCTAGTCAAGGAGACTATCCTTCCCAACTTGCCAGTTACATAGGTTTCTTATACTGCTTTTTAAAAATGATACAAGAGTCTAAACAACGTGGTACTGGCATAGGATAGATATACAGATCAACGGAATAGAGAGCCCAAAAATAAACCCTTACATTTACAGTCAATGATTTTCAACAAGGATGCCAACACATTTCTATGGGAAAAGAAGAGTCTTTTCAATAAGTGGTGCTGACACAACAGGATAACATATGCAAAAAAATATAAACTCCTACTTCGTACAATTTAAAAAATTAGCTCAAAATTATCATAGACCTAAACAGAAAAGCTAAAACTATAAAAATATAAAGAACACATAGGAGTAAATCTTCATGATGTTGGGTTAGTCTACAATTTCTTGGCTATGACACCAGAAGAATAAATGCCAAAAGAAAAAATATATATAAATTGGGCTTTATTAAAACTAAAATCTTGTGTGTGACAAGGGGACATCATCAAGAAAGTGAAAAGGCAACCCACAAAATGGGTGAAAATATTTGCAAAATGTGTATCTGACAAGGGACTTGTTTCCACAATATATAAAGAACTCTTACAGAGCAACAATAAAAAGACAAACCAATTTTTAAAATGGCAAAGCACATAAATAAATATTTCTCCAAAAAGATATTCAAATGGCCAATATGCACATGAAAAGATACTCAGCATAATTCATCATCAGGGCAATGCAAACCAAAACCACAATGAGGTACCACGCGATACACACTAGGATGGCTAAAACAGAAAAGACAGATAACAAGTGTTGGTGAGGATGTAGAGAAATTGAAATTGTCATACTTTGTTTGCTGGTGGGACTGTGAATGGTGTAACCAGTTTGAGAAACATTTTGACAATGCCTCAAAAGATGAAACTTAGGATTATTATACTACATGACTCAGAAATTCCTCTCTTAGGTAAATATCCAAGAGAAAGAAAAACATGTCCATACAAAAACTTATACACAGATATTCACAGCAGCATTATTCATGATAGCCAAAAAGTAGAAACAACCCAAATGTTCATCAACTGATGAGTGAACAAACAAAACATGGTAAATACATACAATGGAATATTATTCAGCCATAAAAAGAAACGAAGTATTGAAACACGTTACTACATGGATGGACTTTGAAAACATTATGCCAAGTGAAAGAAGCCAGTCACAAAAGACCACATATTATACAATTTTGTTTATATGAAATGTCCCGAAAAAGCAAATCTAAAGAGACAGAAAACAGATTAGTGTTTGCCCAGGGCTAGGGTGGGGGTGGGAGGTGGAGGGCAGTGTGGAGTGATTGCTAATGGGTACCGAGTTCTTTCTAGGGTGATAAAAATGTTCTGAAATCAGATTGTAGTGATGGTTGCACAACTCTGTGAGTATACTAAAATCCACTGAACTGTAGACTTTAAGTGGGTGAATTTTGTGGTATGTAAAATAGATCTCAATTTTTAAAAAATGAAATAAAGGTAAAAATGATAGAAACAGTTGTGTTCTCAACAACTAGGAGCAACTTCAGTGAACATTTGCTGAACACTTACTGTGTGTGTGAGAAGGATGCAAAGGCAAGTAAGCAAGGCCTCCATCCTCAAGGAGTTTAAAATCCAGTGAATTTATGTGGTTCAGTGAAGGTCAATGTATATTTTAATTGCCAGTGTGACCAGAATTAAATAAAGTAATACATAGTATTCACTTAACACTCAATGCCTTTAAGGACTGTGCTACATCGAGGGGCAGAGTTTGTATATCCTGGTCCACTAGAGACACTCAGGCTTTTAGGTGAGAGAGAAGGAACTAGGCAAAAGCTCTACGCTAAACAGCAGGTGCTGGGGTGAGGCAGGGGGCATCCACACTGGAAACAGATGCTGGGTGGGGAATGGAATTAGAGAAGGTTCTCTAGGGAGTAAGAGTTAACAAGGTGAGAGGTAGAAGGTAGTGCACAAAAGCTCTGAAGCATCAGAGAGAATGGCAGAAGACACAAAGAGAGGGAAAATGAGAAGCTATTAACTCAGGGGTAAGGTTGACGTTAGTGGGGCCACCAAGGGTCCTAGGAGTCACATTACAAAGTTTGAACTGAGGGCCCTGGGGAGCCATTGAGGATTTTAAATCCCAGGAATGATCTGATCTTGTTTTAGAAAGATCTCTCTGTCTGCTCTGTGCAGAGATGCATTAAATGGGAGCAAGACCAAGAATGGAAAGACTGGTCTTCCAGGAGAGTGGGAATAGGATCAGGATCAGTGGTGGCAGTGAGCTTGCAGCACTCGTTGGCAGTCATTGAGGGGAAAAGACGTCAAGGATGATGTCCAGGTTTTGAGGTTGAGTGATGCATGGCAAGTTGTCCAGGCCATGGAAGCAGCAAACATGGATAAGGGGCTGGATTCTGGTGGGGGCCACGGTGAATGGGACATATTCTTCATATGAGTGGAAAAGACCACAGGCAATGGGATAGGCAAAATTGGAGCTTCCCTCCCAGAACTCTAAAGACAGTGTCAAATCCTTTCCTTTGCCACCAGATTGTGTAATTGGGTTCAGCTATACTTTCCTTGGTCAACTTCTGTCTCAAAAACTCAGACTACACCAACATTAAATTGTGCTGATAAATCTTACTGAATGCTTTTCAGCTTAGCTTAATGAAAAATATCAGCTAACAGACTAGCAGAAACACTCTCCCACGGGACTTCATGATCCAGGTTCTGGTGGAGCCCGGGACACTAGCTCTTTATAAGTTTCTCCAGGTTGGAGTGAGTGAGATATTGTTGTTTATTTCAAAGGCACGTGAAGTGCACCAGTGGTCTAAATCAGTATTCCTGATGGACACCACTACACTGGTTAGTTCAATAACTAAAATAACAACAGAAAAAGAAATTTACTTTTTTTGAGTTAATCTTTTGCAATTATACAGACTACTACTTTAGAAACTATCATAGGTTTGTAAACCAGAACAGGCCCTCCAATCCTAATGGAATTATTGATTCTCAGGTCAAATAGAGTTTCAGGGCAACTCTTAATGCATTTATTGATTGCTAATGGGATCAAATTAACATGAAAAAATAATTGATAAACACATCCTAAAAATAAAGTTACATCTGAAACCATCTCTGTTTCCTAATGTGGGATTCTGTCAGTGCAAAATTCCCTTAGAAACCTGAACTTTCTTCGACCTGATAGAAAGTAGCCACTTCAGCATTGGATGAAAGACAGTATGATATGCATGTCCAAAAATAAACAATTGTTGTTAAGTGCATTTTAACCTCAGAGACCTCAAAAGAAAAAGCAACTACCATGTCTACTGATAACACAAAAGGAATTTAGGAGAAACATTGCAAACGTAGAAAACAAATTGTTAAGTCATTCTTATCTTTGTCTGACACTGGCTGTGGCCCAGAAGCCCAGCTTCTCTTTCTCTTAGACCAGAACCCTTCCCCAAAGCTTCCAAGTTCACAACGATATTATAAATACAGGAAATGTGTCAGCACCTAAAGACAGCAATGCCAGTGCAACCTGCTAACACTTCAATGTGAGAGGCTGTGCGTTTACTGTATTCCTCAAAAAACAAGCTCATAAAATGACTTTGAGAAAATGTATGCACTTCCCTCATCTTCAGTAGTGTAAAATAATGCCATTTAATAATGCTTGTTTATACGCCTAAGTAGAACTTTAACAAATTCCGTTTTATTATATTGTTTAAAATTCAAATCTCACATCTTCACATCTTCATGGAAATTAATGGCAATAGTTTACAGCATTTAGCAAAGTACAGGCTTGCAACCATGCTGGTTTAATTGTTATCTCGGGCCATCTCAGGTAGTGACGGAGTGGGAAGACCAAGCAGTTTCTTTTCTCACAGTTTGTTGTCCAAGGGCTAGGAAGACCATGTTTTAATTACAGACCATTTTTTAAATAATGAAACCTAACCAAACATTTGTTATGGCAATTGCATGGCAAGGAAATGCTTTTAAAAGCCTCATTTCCAGGTTTAATTGTATTTATATCTTGAGATAACTTTATGGTGAAATACATTTGCTGAGTGGGAAGTTTCAGCAGAGACCAAATGTCTACTTACCCAAGTGTTGCTCTTCAGCCAACATCTCATAATCAACTCAGTGAAACTCGCAAGTGGAAGGGTAAGTTGGACCTTTACCAAATAAAACAAGGAACTCACAATGGAACAAAGACCTCAAGGCAGAAGCTACAGCACTCTTAGAATAAAACACGAGAGTAAATCTTCTTTACCCTGGATTTGACCATGGAATCTCAGAGATGACATCAAAATCACAAGAAGTAATACAGATAGGTAAATTGGACTTCATCAAAATTAAAAATTTTGATTTTTAATTTTAATTGTTGCATCAGCAACATTATTAAGAAAGTAAAAAGAGGGGGTACAGGGGAAAAGCATCAGAATAAATAGCTAATGCATGCTGGGCTTAATACTTAGGTGATGGATTAATAGGTGCAGCAAGCCACCATGGCACACGTTTACCTATGTGACAAATCTGTGCATCCTGCACATGTACCCCAGAACTTAAAATAAAATAAAATGTTTAAAATAGAAAAGAAAGTAAAAAGAAGTCAAGCACAGTGTCTTACACCTCTAATTGCAGCACTTTAGGAGGCCAAGGTGGGAGGATTGCTTGAGATCAGGAGTTGGAGATCAGCCTGAGCTATGTAGTGAGACCCCTATCTTTACAAAAAAAAAAAAATTTAATTAGCCAGATGCGGTGGTGCTCACCTGTAGTCCCAGCGCCCTGAGGAGGGAGGATGGCTAGAGCCCAAGAATTTGAGGCTACAGTGAGCAATGATCACACCACCACACTCCAGCCTGGGTGACAGAGCGAGACCCTGTCTTAAGAAAGAGAGAAAGAAAGAAAAGGAAGGAAGGAAGGGAGGAAGGAAGGGAGGGAGAGAGGGAGGGAGGGAGACACTGAAGGGGAGAGAATAATTGCAAATCACCTATCTGATAAGAGTGTGGTATCTAGAATATAAAAATAGTTTTTATTCTTAAAAAAGTCAATTTTTAAAAACAGGCAAAGAACCTGAGTAGACATTTCTTTAAAGAAGATATGCAAATGAAAATAAGCACATGAAAAGATGCTCACCATCAGTGGTCATTAGGAAAATGCAAATCAAAACCACAATGAGATACTACTTCATGCCACTAGAATGGCTATAATAAAAAATAAGTAAGTTGAAAATACGTTTTGATGAGGATATGAGGAATTGGAACCCTCATACTTGGCTGGTGGGGTTGTAAAATGATGCAGTTGCTGGGGAAACAGTTTGGCAGTTTATCACAAGTGAAACACAGAGTTAAAATATGACCCAACAATTCTACTTATAGGCATATATCCAAGAGAACTGAAAGCAGGTGTTCAAATGAAAAATGTTCATGGCAGCTTTATTCAGTGGTCAAAAAGTGGAAACAAACCAAGTCTAAGCTTACAATGGAGTATTATTAAGCCATAAAAAGGGATAAAGGCAGGCACAGTGGCTCATACCTGTAATCCCAGCACTTTGGGAGGCTGAGGTAGGCAGATCACTGAAGTGAGTGGTCAGGAGTTCAAGACCAGCCTGACCAACATGGTAAAACCCCATCTTTACTGAAAAAAAAAAAAAAAATTAGCTGGGCGTGGTGGTGAACACCTGTAATCCCAGCTACTTGGGAGGCTGAGGCAGGAAAATCACTTGAACCCAGGAGGCAGAGGTTGCAGTGAGCCGAGATGGCGCCACTGCACTCCAGTCTGGGTGACAGAGTGAGACTCCATCTCAAAAAAAAAAAAAAGTTGGGGGGGAGGGGGGGAATGAAGTACAGATACATGCATAGATACAAACGGACATTGAAAATATCATGTTAGATGAAAAGAAGCCAGAGACAAAAAGGTCACAAGTCCATTTATATGAGTTTTCCAGAAAAGGCAAATTTGTAGAGACAGAAAGCAGATTAGTGGTTACGAGGGGTTGGGGGGATGGGGAAATGAGGAAAAACTGTTTAATGACTACAGGCTTTCTTTTTGGGGTGATGAAAACATTCTGAAATTAGGTAACGGTGATGGTTGTATAACCTTGTGACTGTACAGGAAGCCATGGATTGTAAACTTTAAAATATGGTTAATTCTCATTTATAAATGGGAGCTAAACATCAAGTACTTATGGTCATAAAGTTGGCAACGATAGACATTGGGGACTACTAGATGGGGAGGAAGGCAGAGGGCAAGGGTTGAAAAACTGTTGAGTACTATGCTCAGCACCTGGGTGACAGGATCCTACATACTCCAAACGTCAGCATTGCGCAATATACTCAGGTAACAAACCTGCACATGTGCCCCCTGTATCAAAAATTAAAGTTGGAAACGTTTTTTAATAATAATAAATTATCATTAAATTGTGAGTTTCATATGTGATTTTTTTCTCTCAATTTAAAAGCCATATTTTCCAAAACCAAAAATAATTAGTGAGAAAAGTGGCATGGTTTTATATTTTTGAAAATCTCTTTTACATATGACTTAGTGGGAAAAAGTTGGATGTTCATATTTGCTTCTGCACTGAAGCTCTGGCGATGTATTTTGGTTGAAGTATATGAAGAAAATCCAGCTTCCCATAGACATGTAGTTGGAAAAAAAGGATATTTTAATAGACTTTCCAGATCATTGTGGATGTTCACCTTTGATACACCAAAATTCAACAAGTGATAGTTTTTTAGAGGTTAGTTACAATGTGGAGTCTGAAGCCAAATCAATTAACTTTCCATGTTCTATGATATTAAAATCAATTGGTTTATCTTGCAAAACTACAAAAGTGGAAGGGTGTGACTGAAAGGTGGTGAAACTTTTTTCTTTGTAGATACAGAACACTGAATTACTCTAAAGAAAAAAATGGAAAAGGACAAATATTATGTCTAAGGTATTACTTAATGATTAGCAACAGGGTTATTCAGCTTTGAGGAATCACTTAGGTTGAGTGCCATAAATACAGTTGACACTTTATATATCCATAGGTTTTGCATTCATGTATCCAATCAACTGTGGATCAAAATATTCCCCCCAACCCTGCAAAATGGATGGTTGCATCTGTACTGAACACGTACAGACTTTTTTCCTTATCATTATTCCCTGCACAATTCAATATAATAACCATTTATATAGCAGTTACATTGTATTAGGTATATGAGTAATCTAGAGACGATGTAAAGTATACAGGAGGATGCTGGGTGCAGTGGCTCATACCTGTAATCTTAGTCCTTTGGGAGGCTGAGGCAGGAGGATCACTTGAGGCCAGGAGTTCAAGACCAGCGTGGTTAACAGTGTAAGACCCTGTCTCTACAAAAAAATTGAAAAATTAGCCAGGTGTAGTGGCATGCACCTGTAGTCCTAGCTATCCAGAAGGCTGAGGCAATAGCATCGCTTGAGCCCAGGAGGTCAAGGCTGCAGTGAACCATGATCATGTGACTATACCCCAGCCTGGGCAGCAGAGTGAGATTATTTATTTATCAATAAATAAAGTCTATAGGAGGATGTGTGTAGGTTATATGAAAATACCACACCATTTTATATAAAGGACTTGAGCATCCATAAATTTTAGTATCCTCAGGGAATCCTAGAACCAATCCCCCATGGATACTGATGGACAATTATAATAAGCTGTCTTCTATATGACAGGAATTTGGCTGGATGATAGGATAGGGTGTGAAAGGAAAATGGTAGGAGAGTGCACGACATAAACCTTTGCCTGCTACAAAAGTTTGCCAAGTCAGGCTGGGTAAAGACTGCTTTTCTAGGACTGGACTCGTAATAGAGACTTTACAGCCCCGCTGGCCTGCACTACCAGAATGCAGACTTCTGCAGGTAATGCAGGGATGCCTGTGTCACACTGACTTGCCAACACAAGATGTGCTCAAAACAATATTTGAACTTTACTAAATTAGGAAAAGCATATACCAGTAGAAATATTTTTCTTTATTGTTGCTTGACTCAAAACATTGAAAGATCCTTTAAAAAACCTGTAATTTATCTTATTCCATCATTTTAGCCTTTTTATATCATTGAGATTATACTATAGCCTTGTAGCTTTCTTTTGTCATGTAATCCCATAATCTAAGAATTCCCTCATGTTAATAAAAATTCTGTCTGCTCAAATTTTAAATCCCTCCCCCACCCCCATCAAGGCCTGTTTCTGTACCCGCTAGTACAACCCAGAGTGCAGGTGCCACTAGAAAATCCTCCCGGTTCTCATACATGTCTGTTAGGACCCCTAAATTTCAAAAATCATTTAAAAAACACCTCAATGGGGCCAGGCACGGTGGCACATGCCTGTAATCCCAGCACTTTGGGAGGCCGAGATGGGTGGATCACCTGAGGTCAAGATTTTGAGACCAGACTGGCCAACATGTAAAATGCTGTCTCTACTAAAAATACAAAAATTAGCTGGGCATGGTGGTGCACACCTGTAATCACAGCTACTTGTGAGGCTGAGGCATGAGAATCGCTTGGACTCTGGGAGGCAGAAGTTGCAGTGAGCTGAGATCGTGCCACTGCACTCCAGCCTGGGTGACAGAGCAAGACTCTGTCTCAAAAAAATAATAAAAATAATAAAATTTTAAAACCTCAATCTTCTATCACACCATGTGTCCTGCATTGTTGTTTAATGGTGTCTTTTGCCACCAGCCTGGGAAGGCAGGCCAGGCCAGCCAAGTAGAGTAGGGACGAACCGGACTCACTGTGGAGAAACATCTAGACCACTTCTGTGGGTTCAAATCCATCCATACTGTGTACTACTTGGACCGCAGACAAGGTACCTGATCTCTTTGTGCCTCAGTTTCCTCATCAGTGAAAGGAGGAAAGTGATGATTGTTCCTACCTTGTTGGGCTGAGTGGATGCGTGTAGAGTGCTTGTTAACAGTGCTTGGCATATAACAAATGCTGTTATTATTAATGAAAATCAGACAGCCCTGGGTTGGAAGCTCCTCTTTCCACTTGCCCCTGAATGTCACTGGGTCCCTTGTTTAACAACCCTCAGTACTTCCATTTTCTCCCCAAATTGGTATTGTAAGACCTGTCTCACAGGGTTGCTAGAAGGATTGGCATTTGAATGAGCTCTGTGCAAAGCAGCTACAAAACTTGCTCATAGTGGGCACACAGGAAATAGTTATGTCTTAGGCTTCTTTATAAGCCCACCACACTCAACATCACAGAGCAGGTGTTTGGGGAATTAAAGGGAGCGGTCTGGGGATGGAGGATTTTCCCGGCAGGAAGGGAGGCACAGGTGCTGGCATTTGGATGTTTCCCCGCTGAGGTCCACGGTCTGCTGAGTGGAGAAGCCCCAGGGACCCCTACTACCCCAAGGCCCATCAAGGCAAGACGGACCACCTGAGCCAGCAGACTGAGTTTTCCTAATTTGTTTCTAATCACATATTCTGGCTGGAGGACTTTTCCTGCTGTGGTAGGGTAGGAATGTTTCCATGAATGTTTTACCACAAAGATCTGGTTCCTCTGTTTAAAAAAATATTTATCACTTGTGAAATCACAGAAATGGAAGGGTTTGTATGAAACAGGCACCCCGGGCAGTTCCCAACAGAAGGCTCCTTTGCAGAGTCTTCCTGGGAGACTCCTGCCTGGCTGGCCCAGCGTCCCTGGCAGTCGGCCCCACTCCTGCCCTTTCCCTGCGGCGCAGTAAGTCGCTCAGCAAGCTCAGCTGTTGTAAAGTGCCTGAGTGCCTTGGGAATTAGGAGACAGAACGAAGAAAGTCAATTGATGTGTAAGTCTGGTACTCAGATAACTCAGGAACCATTAAAACATGACTCAAGAAGCTCATCTGTCTCTGTGAGGCAGGCCGGCCTGCTTCCCCTCCAACCTCTTCATGCCTCACTCACCTCCATCTTGGGGCAGCTCCCTTCCTGTATTTCACCTCACTTCCAGCACTCTGTCCAAGTCTGGGAGGTCTCCTTTAATATTCTTGGACCCAAGTTATCTGCTTCGGCCAGAAGGCAGCCTCTCTCCTCAGACAAAAGCTATGTCCTCAACTCCCTGAAAATGCAACTCATGGCCCCTCTGCATTGTCACAGATTATGACTCCACCTCTCCCCACTTCTAAGGACTCGGCTCTCAGTTTACCTGGACTCAGGGGGCTCCTCTGCAGTTCCGTCTCGCTCTCATGCAGCCTGCCTTTGCTTGTGGATGCTAAGGTGTTAGAGAATTCGCTGCTGCCCTTATATCCTGCCTTGTAATAAACCCCAGCACTGGTTTTCCTCCATTACATGCTCCACATCCATTTTTGGTTACACCTGCCCCTGCCGCATTGAGCCAATAACTGGTAAATCATTATGAAGATTTCTTTTCATTTTGCTTCTTCTTCTTCTTCTTTTTCTTTTCGAGACAAGGTCTTGCTTTGTTGCCCAGGCTAGAGTGCAGTGGTGCGATTATGGCCCGCTGCTGCCTTGACCTCCCAGGCTCAAGTAATTCTCTAGCCTCAGCCTCCCAAGGAGCTGGAACTATAGACGCAAATAACCATGCCTGGATAATTTTAAAATTTTCTGTAGAGATGGGGTCTTGCTGTGTTGCCCAGGCTGGTCTCAAACTCCTGGACTCAAGCAATCCTCCTTCTTCAGGCTCCCAAAGTGCTGTGATTACAGGCATGAGCCACTGCATCTGGCCAATATCTGTGAAGATTTCTATGGACAAGATGCTGTACTAGTGGCCCAAGAATGGCAGGTTATAAGACTTGGCTTCAGCCATGCACGGTGGCTCACACCTGTAATTCCAGCACTTTGGGAGGCTGACGAGGGAGGATCACCTGAGGTCAGGAGTTTGAGGCCAGCCTGGCCAACATGGAGAAACCCCAACTCTACTAAAAATAAAAAAACTTAGCCAGGTGTGGTGGCACACGCCTGTAGTTCTAGTTACTTGGGAGCCTGAGGCAGGAGAATTGCTTGAACCCGGGAGGCGGAGGCTACAGTGAGCCAAGATGGCACCACTGCACTCCATCCTGGGTGACAGAGTGAGAGTCTGCCTCAAAAAAAGAAAAAAAATCACTTGGGTTTATCATCAAACAGCTTCCGAGCTGACTCAGGGCCATCTAGGCTGTAAGTTAGGTGTCACTGAGTTCATTCATAATGGCAACCAGGAAGGACTATTCTTCACTGGCATGTTCAGGGAAGGCTTCCCAGATGAGGTGGGGGTTTGAATTGAGCATTATAGGCAGGACAGTGGTTCTCAACCTATTTTATTTTATTTCAATCTATTTTAGGTTCTCAACGCATTTTAAAGAAATATACGTACTGGGGTCATAACCCTAGAAATATGATACCTAGCAGCTCCTCCCTCTCCCCCTCCCTCCCTCCTCCTCATCTGTATCCTCATTCTCCCCCTCCTTTTTTTTCCCCTTTATTCTCCTCCTTCTTCATTTTTAAGTTGAACAGATAACTGAGTTAGGCAATCAATATTGAGAACTACTGGTTTTGGCCAGGCAGAGAGAAGGAAGATGGTTTTGATGTTGAAAACAGGTTTGCCCAAAGAAGAAAGGCAGGAAAGTACAAAGCTTATTTATTTCAGGGAGGGTGAGCAAGAAGAAAACTAGCTTGGCTGATGTATTAGTGCTTGAAAGGCAGCTCAGAAGTTTGGATTCTATATTTTATGCAAAGTTGAGCCATTAATGGTTTTGTTTTGTTTTCCTTTTTGAGACAGGGTCTCACTCCATCGCTCAGGCTGGAGTGCAGTGGTGTGATCTCAGCTTACTGCAGCCTCAATTTCTCCATGCTCAGGTGATTCTCCTACCTCAGCCTCCAGAGTACCTGGGACTGCAGATGTGCACCACCATGACTGGCTAAATTTTTTTGTATTTTTATAGAGATGGGGTTTCATCATGTTTCCCAGGCTGGTCTCAAACTCCTGAGCTCAAGCTATTCACCTGCCTTGGCCTCCCAAAGTGCTGAGATTATGTGTGTATGCCGCTGTGCCTGGCCTCATTGATGGTTTTTGAAGAAGGGAGAAGATCTAAGGAATACGAAAGTGTTTCTATAACAGGCACTTGCTCCACCTAGAATTAGCTCTCTCCTTACACTTGGAGGAGGTACACTGTTTTCCTGTGTCCAAAAGCTCCAGTCTCTTTTGTAAATTGTAGCTAAAATTAAAACTAGATGTCCCCATTGAACCCTGCCCCAGAATGAGTGGCAATGATTATACTCACTGTTTTGTTCCCATGTCCTCCGAAAGACAATCACAAACATCAGTCTGATGTTGTTACATTTCCCAAGGTTTCAACTATTTTATCATGTCTATGGTGAAGTAGTTCATTTTCATAGAATTGCAGGTAAAATTGTTGGAACAGAAAGAAAGAAGGAGCCAATGTATGAGATACGCAAAGAAAGAAATGTAGGACTTATTGTCCCACTGGATTGGGAAGAAGGCAGCAAGGATCATATATAAAGAGCTCTTGAGGAAATAGGGAATTTTTAATGGCAAAGCAGCTGCCTTCAAAGATTTGAAAGTTGTCAGAAGGTAGAAGAACTAGGCTTATTGTGTGTATCAGTAAGCTTCTTCAAAAAGGAGTGGCACAGGGGCTCACGCCTGTAATCCCAGCATTTTGGGAGGCCAAGGTGGGTGGATTGCTTAAGCTCTTAGGAGTTTAAGACCAGCCTGGACAACATGGTAAAACCCCCTCTCTACAAAAAACACAAAAATTAGTTGGGCATATTAGCATGTGCCTGTAGTCCCAGCTACTTGGGAGGCTGAAGTGGGAGGATTGCCCAAGCCCAGGAGGTCAAGGCTGCAGCGAGCCACGATGGCGCCACCACACCCCAGCCCGGGCAACAGAGTGAGACCTTGAAAAAAAAAAAGAGAGAAAGAAAGAAGGAAGGAAGAAGGAAGGAAGGAAGGAAGGAAGGGGAAAGAAAAGGAAAGGAAAGGAAAGGGAAGGGAAGGGAAAGGAAAAGAAAAAAGAAAAGAAAAAGAAATAGTAACAGTATGAGACCATTCAACTAGATCATGGGAGATAAGATAGGACATTGTAGGATTCCAGGTCCTAATAGATGCTTAACATGCAGTCAGCCATCACTCTAAGCAACAGCCATTAGTAGCAACAGCACGTTTCATTTGTATAAGGTCAGATATTAACCTTTTTTGGACACAGCACAAAACAGCACAATCGGGGCTCTAGAGGTTGCTGATGGACCAGGAATGGTGGCTCATACCTGTCCCAGCACTTTGGAATGCCAAAGCAGGATTACAGGATTGCTTGAGGCCAGGAGTTTGAGACAAGCCTGGGCAATGGAGCAAGACCCCTGTCTTGACAAAATTTTTAAAATTAGCTGGGAATGGTGATGCCACCTGTAGCCCTATGTACTTAGGAGGCTGAGGCAGGAGAATTGCTTGAGCCCTGGAGTTCAAGGTTATAGTGAGCTATGATTACACCACTGCACTCCACCCTGGGCAACAGAGCAAAACCCAGACTCAGTTGAAAAAAAAAAGTTACTGGTGAAAAACATATTACTTAGGTCCTCTTTCCTCCTTCAACCTAATAATCCAAATGAGTAAATGCATTATCCAAAATAAAATACATATTATATTTACACAATATAATCTTTCCTCCCTGAAAATTAAAAATCCCTTTTTCAAGCCCTTCCCACTGTTATTCAGAATGTATCATAGTGTTCTATTCTCTCTAGAATCAAGAAAGCCCCTTGGAACAAGTTAGATGCTCAGCAGTGTCTACTGGCTCTGCAAGATCTCCTGAAGAATGAAACCTTCAAGACATAAGTGGGCTCACAGGAAAAATAGAAAGGGCAGGCTGATGGTTGTTTACTGGAATATATGCAGAGTTCTCATCAGGAGGATGCTGAGCAAACGGCCTTCATCATTGCTAAGAACAACAGGAAATAGCCTTAAGTTTAACAGTGAGGTTAAAATGACCCTCAGAAGGATGTAATAAAATGTTGTCTGTGTAAATCTCTGAATAATGTAAACCTCTTCCTTGAGATTGTGTTAAACTGAACCTCCAAAGGCTACACCTTAGCTCTATAATTCACTCTTTTATGACACCTTTGCTAGACTGTGAGCACCTCTAGAGCAGCTGCTATTGTCATCATTTCTATGTTGTCACTGCGTCCCCAGGATCAAGCACAGTGCCTGGTTCACAGTAGGCACTCCCTGAGCATTTGATTTTTTAAAAAATAGATGTATTTCATTACCTACTGTCTGAGAGTACTGCATAGCTTTATTATTTATTTATTTATTTATTTATTTATTTATTTATTTATTTATTTTTTGAGTTAGAGTCTCACTCTCTCGCCCGGGCTGGAGTACAGTGGCGCAATCTCAGCTCACTGCAACCTCCGCCTCCCGGGTTCAAGCAATTATCCTACCTCAGCCTCCTGAGCAGCTGGGACTACAGGTACACGCTGCCACGCCCAGCTAATTTTTTGTGTTTTAGTAGAGATGGAGTTTCACTGTGTTGCCCAGGCTGGTCTTGAACTCCTGAGCTCAGGCAATCCTCCTGCCCCAGCCTCCCAAAGTGCTAGGATTACAGGCATGAGCCACCATGCTGGGCAGCTTTTTTTTTTTTTTTTTTAATGAAAGTAAGGAAGTAACCAAAAAGAAAACCCCTAGCACCGCCAATCTCCCCACATAATATGCAGTTTGGCAAAGAGAGAAGAACCTTGGATCCCACTGAAGAGATATGAGGAGGTGATCACTGGGAATGTGGAGGCTTGGAAATGGGCCAGAAATATCCGGGCAAATCCAGAGTTCTGCCTGCAGAAGATTACAGCAATAAATGGAGTGTATGCGTCATTTAAATGAACTACAAATGGGAATCTGAGATAAGCTGACATTCAAACTCACTTAAACTTTGTACTTACAGAATGAACACTTTGCAAATAGCCTCGGGGTTACAGTTCTCTTAAACTTTTCACATTATTGCTATAAGATGTGGTGGGCCTGAAATACCACAATGGCCAGCTGATTGTGCCAAAAAAGCAATTGAGGCAGATGCATGAGGAAGGAGGGGTTCACCTTCTTTCTCCCTGGTTGCAAGTTTATGAAGACAGGCTGTCTTTTAAAATGGAAAAAATCTAAAAGAAAATTTTTTAAAGCAAAAATTAGAAACAGGATATTTGGAAAAATATGGATATTAAGGAAAGCAAAGGAAAAGATGGCACAGGTAAGAATAAGGGTCCCAGGAGCTTCTTAAGTAAAGAGGAGGGCCTTTGAAGTCCTATTTGAAAAAAAAAAAAAAACAACAATAAAAATGTAACCACAGAGCAGAGGTCTTTGGGAAGTCTTGAAACATAAAGATATATCTAAGTCTTATGAGGGCAGCATGGTGTTTTATGTTTACATTTTGTCAGGGATACAGCTTTCCCAGGAATTCTTCCCTATCTTGAGGAGAGACATTATCTACAAACAGGCGCAACCCAATTATGATTATCACTCAGAAAGCTGTGCATTGGTGAACTGTTGGTCATAGTCAACCGGGTTACCCCTCCCTCACCAAAAGCTTTTTCTCCATCAACTCCAAATAGCAGCCAAACAGGCTCTCACCTTCTCAGCTTTCATCTGCACATGAATCCTTTTTAATCTCCATTTCCCACCATTCACAGGACACTGAATTTTACCTCTGACAATTTATTTTTTGTATGAACTTACCAAATATAATAAGACACCAGCATTATCAGTCTCCAAAGAACTCGAGCCAGCCTAGAAAGTCCCTCCAGAAATACCACAAAAATCTATTGGTTCATTGCTGTATACTCCAGCATTCACCATAAGTAATGCCATTAGTTTTTCTATTTGTTTCTGCTTTGTTTTTTAAAAATTTATTTTTATTTTCCATAAGTTATTGGGGTACAGGTGGTATTCGGTTACATGCATAAGTTCTTTAGTGGTGATTTGTGAGATTTTGATGCACCCATCACCCGAGCAGTATATGCTATACCATATTTGTAGTCTTTTATCCATCGCCCCCCTTTCAGCCTTCCCCCTAAATCCCCAAAGTCCATTGCATCATTCTTATGCCTTTGTGTCCTCATAGCTTAGCTCTCACATATCAGTGAGAACATATGATGTTTGGTTTTCCATTTCTGAGGTACTTTACTTAGAATATTAGTCTCTAATCTCATCCAGATCACTGCAAATGCTGTTTAATTCATTCCTTTTTAAGGCTGCATAGTATTCCATGGTGCGTGTGTGTGTGTGTGTGTGTGTGTGTGTGTGTGTGTGTATATATATATATGCACAAATGCATTATCCAAAAGAAAATACATATTATATTTCTACAACATAATCTTTCTTCCGTGAAAATTAAAAACCCCTTTTTCATGTCCTTCCCACTGTTATTCAGAATGTATCATAGTGTTCTATTCTCTCTAGAATCAAGAAAGCCCCTTGGGACAAGTTAGATGCTCAGCAATGTCTACTGGCTCTGCAAGATCTCCTGAAGAATGAGACCTTCAAGACATAAGTGGGCTCACAGAAAAATAGAAAGGGGAGCTTGATCATATATATATATAAAACATATAATCATGGTATGTATATATAATATATAATCATGGTTCCATGATTTTTGCAATTGTGAATTGTGCTGCTATAAACATGTGTGTGCAAGTGTCTTTTTTGAATAATGACTTCTTTTTCTCTGGGAAGCAGGACTGCTGGATCAAATGGTAGTTCTACTTGTGGTTATTTAAGGAATCGCCATGCTGTTTTCCATAGCAGCTGTACTAGTTTACATTTCCACCAGCAGTGTAAAAGTGTTCCCTGTTTACCGCGTCCATGCCGACATCTACTCTTTTTTGATTATGGCCATTCTGGCAGGACTGAGGTGGCATTGCATTGTGATTTTGATTTGCATTTCCCTCATCATTAATGATATTGAGCATTTTTTCATGTTTGTTGGCCATTTGTATATCTTCTTTTGAGAATTGTCTATTCATGTCCTTAACCTACTTTGTGATGGTATTGTTTGGTTTTTTGTTACTGATTTGGTTGAGTTCACTGTAGATTCTTGATATTAGTCCTTTGTCAGATGTACAGATTTTGATGACTTTTCTCCCACTGTGTAGGTTGTCTGTTTACTCTGTTGACTGTTCCTTTTGCTCTGCAAAAGCTCTTTAGTTTAATTAGGTCCCAGCTATTTATCTTTGTTTTTATGGTATTTGCTTTTGGGTTCTTGGTCATGAAATCGTTGCCAAAGCCAATGTCTAGAAGGGTTTTTCCAATGTTATTGTCTAGAATTTTTATTGTTTCAGGTCTTAGGTTTAAGTCCTTCATCCATCTTGAGTTGATTTTTATATAAGGTGAGAGATTCTCTTATTCTCCTACATATGGCTTGCCAATTGTCCCAGCACTATTTGCTGAAAAGGGTGTCCTTTCCCCACTTTATGTTTTTGTTTGCTTTGTTGAAGATCAGTTGGCTGTATTGGGGTTCATTTTTGGTTTCTCTCTTCTGTTCCATTGGTCTATGTGCCTATTTTTGTACCACTACAATGCTGTTTTGGTGACTATGGCCTTATAGTATAGTTTGAAGTCAGGTAGTGTGATGCCTCCAGATTTGTTCTTTTTGCTTAGTCTTGCTTAGGCTATGTGGGCTCTTTTTTGGTTTCATATGAATTTTAGAATTGTTTTTTCTAATTCTGTGAAGAACAATAGTGGTATTTCGATGGGGATTGCATTGAATTTGTAGATTGCTTTTGGCAGTATGGTCATTTTCACAATATTGATTCTACCCATATGAGCATGGGATGTGTTTCCATTTGTTGATGTCGTCTATGATTTCTTTCAGCAGTGTTTTGTAGTTTTCCTTGTGGAGGTTTTTGACTCCTTGGTTAGGTATATTTCTAAGATTTTTTTTTGTTTTTTTTGGTTTGTTTTTTTTTTTTGCAGCTATTGTAAAAGGGGTTGAGTTCTTGATTTGATTCTCTGCTTAGTCGTTGTTGGTGTATAGAAGAGCTACTGATTTGTGTACATTAATCTTGTATCTGGAAACTGATAAATTCTTTTATCAGTTCTAGGAGCTTTCTGGAGGAGTCCTTAGGGTTTTCAAAGTAAATGATCATATCATCAGCTAACAGTGACAGTTTGACTTCCTCTTTACTGATTTGGAAGCCCTTTATTGGTCCATTGCTGTATACCCCAGCATTCACCATAAGCAACATCATTACTTTTTCTGTTTGTTTCTGCCTTGTTTTTTTTAATTTTATTTTTTATTTTTTTGAGATGAAGTCTCTCTCTCTCACCCACACTGGAGTGCAGTGGCACGATCTCGGCTCATTGCAACCTCCACCTCCCAGGTTCAAGCAATTCTCCTGCCTCAGCCTCCTGAGTAGCTGGGACTGCAGGCACACACCACTACACCCAGCTAATTTTTTGTATTGTTAGTATAGATGCGGTTTCATCATATTGGCCAGGCTGGTCTCAAATTCCTGATCTCAAGCGATCCACCTGCCTTGGCCTCCCAAAGTGTTGGGATTACAGGATTACATTTCATGTACCCAGCCTACATGAAATATCCTTTCTGAGGATTGAGCTTGGCACACAGACAGGGCCTGGTGAAATGGTGGGTGGGGACCAATGGGTCTCACCGCGGTGTCTTTCGATGGCCTGGCTTTCTTTGCTTTGATGTGCACTGGTTCTTCAGGCCTAGCTCAATGTATTCCCCCTGGTTCATGTTTCCAAGGCAGACTTTCTCAGTGTCTCTGTCCAAACTCTAACAACCTAAACAGCATGGCCCTGCCGTGGCTTTTCTTCTTTGAGGTGAGAAGTCCTGAACCATAGCCTCCCATCCCAGTCCAGACAGCTGTGGATGGCCAAGGCGGGGAGGAGAGGTGGGTTCTCTGAGGAGAGGATGTGGGTGGGGAGTAACTGGTATCTCTGCTATAGTTCCCTACAGTCTCCCTCTCTGTTCTGGTCTATCTGGGTAATGAGCAAATTTCTGCTCCTTATTGTCTTAGACTTTTAACCTTAATAATTAATGCAGTTATCCACCACACTACTTGTTAAACAGATTCTGTGAGAATTAGTGTCTAATATTCTAACCTCTGGTTATTCATTCTATAAAACGACAAGCTCTGGGAGTACATTTGGCGTTAGGTTCTTTCGGGGCAAAGGATCTTGATAGAAAGAGCAAAGTCCTTTTGGGTGCGGTTCTGTGTGCAGGTCTAAGTATAGTTGCTTAGAATGGGCCCCAGGAAAATCCTGAAAGTGGGTGAGGTTTCTGTGTCTTCTTCTGGAGCCCCTCTCATGCTTCCTGGCAAGTTATCCTGAAGACTTCCATTTGCACAGAGCTTTATAGTTTGCCAACAACTTGACGTAGATTATCTCATCTCCTGCTCACAAATACCCTGAGGAAGGTATCATTACCATCGTCATTTTGTAGCTGAATTACTTTATCATTTTATAATCAAAGATACTGGGGCTCATCCAACAAATATTTATAGAGTAAACCAGGTGTCAGGGCCCGTGGAAACACAACGATGAATGAACAATACCCAGGTCCTCCCTTCAGGGAGGCCAGCAGAGAATACTAACCTCAAGCAGGAAGTGACAGCACAGCACTAGGCTATGAGGCCTCGTAGAAGGACCAATGATCCCAGAATGGAACAGCTTTCTGCAGGAGTCATTGCCTGATTTTTTATAGGACCATGGTTAGTAAGATAACAAGAGCTGCAGGAAAAGCATTCTAGGCCATCCCATTCATTCTTATTTGACCTCTCAAAGAGGAGATCTACCAATTCAAATGTATTTCCAATGGTGGCATTTGAATCTTAAAACCAAAAGAGGTCCTTGGAGCAGGCAGTGTGTGGGGTAGTGTGGGCCCAGACATGTCCTCCTGCAGTCCCCAGGTTGGATGTGCCTCCTTACAGGGACTGCAGACCAGCCTCTGGGACACTTTGCTGAGTAGGCCTGACAACTGTGGCCTCCTCTTCTGAGGCAGAGCATACAGTAACTCCTCATTCCTCCCCTCAATGAGAGATCCCATTATACCACATAGAGGGCAGCCCTTCTGGAAGTGACAACCAGGGAAATGGAGTCGAAGCTCTTCAACCGCAAAGGCGTAGTCTAATACACACAAGTACCAGGAAGTATTATAGGTTGAGTATCCCTAATCCAGCAATCCGAAATCTGGAAAGCTCCAAAATCTAAACTTTTTAAAGTGCTGACATGATGCTTTGCTTTCTGATGGTTCAGGGTGTACAAACTTTGTTTCATGCACAAAATATTATATAAACTTACATTCAGATTGTATGTATAAGGCATATATGAAACATAAGTGAATTTCATGGTTAGACTTGGGTTCCATTTCCAAGATATCTCAGTAATGTATATGCAAAAATTCCAAAGTCTAAAAAAATCAAAAATCCAAAACACTCTGGTTCCAAACTTTTTGGATAGGGGAGATTCAACCTAGCAATTGTTTGTGGTCAGAGGTGAGAGTTCAATCCAGAACAACTTTTCCTGTTTCTTCGACCTCCCTGAAGAATACATAGAACCTGAATCTCCCCTGCAGAGGTGCAAAGGCAGCTAATCCCCTATAGCAGCAAACAGATCTCCAGAATTTTCCCCGAAAAGACTAGTTCAGCGTCTCCAGGGATTGTCAGGCATTTTCACCACTGCATGCCTTTGATTTTTCTCTCAATTGGGCACAACGGAAAATTTAATTATTTTGGGGAAAAAATATATGACTTTCAGCCATGCTAACTCCCCTTTAAAGCCATCTGGGATACCAAAATGGGTGAGATAAGTGTAAAAAAATTTTAAAAGATGCCCTTCCTAGAAATAGTACAGAACTGCTTCCTTATGTGGCTTGTTGGTGGCCAGGGGTCTGCAGGCTGTCCTGGATCCAGGCCCAGGAAGTGACTCAGATGTGGCAAAGAAGCCATGTTGTTGAAGAACATCCCGGGGCTGGATTTGGGAAAGGCACATATTCGATGATGATATAAATTCTGGTCTTGTGCACATATTGTTTTGCAAAATCCAGGCATGAGATCATTTGGCTTGAATATTTTTCTCTGAGGGTTTCTCACAGACAAACACAGTTATCTGAATTGAGTTAGACCAGGGGAAAGGCATTTTAGGGATTATCTGATTGTACATGTAGACATTTAAGCGTTTCTCAGTCAGGACAAAAACCAAGCATTTTCTATTTGCTCTCTGGAGGAAAAGCCCACGGATCTCTTATCATGTCATCTTTTTCTACTGCTTTATGGAGAAGAACTTACAATGTTTTCTCCAAATCACTGGATAAGAAGAAAGAACAGCTGTTGCTCTTCTTTCAGGCAGCATTTATTTGACTAGATGAGTAGTTGGTTGGTTTGGTTTTGTTTCTTGTTTTAGACAATTTGGAAGAATTAGAGCCTCTAAGATTACTCACAGCTTTCACTAGGACTCTCTACTGTAAGCGGGAGGTCATGAATAATACTCACTTTAGAGAAGCTGTAGTGCCTCTTTCCAGAAGAGACTGGTTTGACGCATCACAGCCTGGTGGTGTTTCTGACCACTTACATCAGAATCACCCCAGGGAAACCAGTTAAACCACATATATCTGGACTCCACTCCAGAGAGCCTCAGGGAGGGATCATGGGCCCAGGAATGTGCAGGTGTTTCTGATGCCCACTACACTTGCAATCCATAGCCCTACCAGTACCAAAGAAAGTGGTCATTTCCTCATTCTGCCACATCCTTTGCTTGATTCTGCTCAGAATTTTTTCTTAATATAACAACTAAGTCCAAAATATTACCACTCAACAGAAAGGTACAGAAAATTCAGGCGTATTAACAGTGTAAAATACTAAAGGGCGGCTGGGCACTGTGCCTCATGCCTGTAATCCCAGCACTTTGGGAGGCCAAGGCGGGCGGATCACCCGAACTCAGGAGTTCGAGATTAGCCTGGCCAATATGGTAAAACTCCGTCTCTACTAAAAAAATACAAAAACATTTAGCCAGGCGCGGTGGCATGTGCCTGTAGCCTCAGCTACTTGGGAGGCTGAGGCAGGAGAATCGCTTGAACCCAGATAGCGGAGGTTGCAGTGAGCCGAGACTGTGCCACTGCACTCCAGCCTGGGCAACAGAGCAAGACTCCATCTCAAAAAACAAAACAAAACAAAACAAAAAAAACCTGAAGGGCAAGAAAGAACCTGAAGTCTAACTGACCATCACTTTCTTGAGTGGAAGAGAGAGAGCAGCAAGTGTCCTAAGGCAGACTTGCAGGCCAGAGGGGAAAGGAGACACCTCAGAGTCTTGTGCAAGAGGCCAGGTAGGGCAAGTTTTATCTTTTCTTTCATCTGCAACATGTTTAGAGCCATCTTCTGCAATCAAGAGGCTTGCAAATGAGGACAGACTCAGACAGGCTCAGAAATCAAGTATTCTCGAGAAAGAAGAAAGAGCAAAGTTTATGAAATCCTGAGAAGATGGATAAAGAATGTGCACCCCCATATTCGGAATACTAGAAATGGGGTAATGCTCATTGAAATTTGCAAGATGTTTTAGGTGTATAGAAATGCAATGACTGAATAACACAACTGGTCATAAACTTAAGGTATCATTATCTCAATAGATATTCCAGATTGGAACTACAAATACATTCAAGAAATATTTTAAAATTTAGGGATTATAGACCTATATCAGGTTATTAAGGTAACTGGTGATATTTGAGATGCATGCCTCAATTTAAGGCTGATTTCTTTGGAGAATAATCGATATATTCCAGCAATTTTTCTTGGGGTCACATCAAAATATGGTATTTCTGGGGTTTTCATGTCCTTAGTTGTTTGGGGTATGCATCTGTTGCATTGTAGCAGCTGTATAGCAGGACAGGAATTTCAATTCTATTTCTCTTGCTTATTAGCTGTGAAATGTTGGGTAATTTACTTTACCTTTTTGGGCCTCAGTTTCCTCATTTGTAAAATTAAATATCTATATGTATGTATTGCCATTATATATTTACCATATATACACACTATATATGTATTTTAAATTATATACATAATTTATATATTATGTATATAATTCAAATATATATAATTTGAAATAAAGTGTATATACATGGTAAATATGTAAATATTATTCATGTATTTATTTATTAAATATGTATGTGTATAAATACATATTTAAATTATATATGATTTATTAATTTATATTATATATAATATAAATATATAGGTGAGGCAGTGGCTTGAGCCCGTAATCTTCAGCACTTCAGGAGGCCGAAGCAGGCACATCACTTAATGTCAGGAGTTCAAGACCAGCCTAGCCAACAGGGTGAAACCCCGTCTCTACAAAAAATACAAACATTAACCAGGTGTGGTGGTGGGCACTGTTATCCCAGCTACTTGGGAGGCTGAGGCAGGAGAATCACTTGAGCCCAGGAGATGGAGGTTTCAGTGAGCTGAGATTGCGCTACTGCACTCCAGCCTGGGTGACAGAGCAAGACTCCGTCTCTCCCTCTATATATATACACATATATATATAATTTAAAATATATGTATATATACACTATATATATTTTAAATTATGTGGTACATATATATACCATTTAATTAAGTGGTATGTACATATAAATACACATACTATTACAAGAAGAATGACAAAATCCTCCTGTAGCCACTAAATTACTGTGGTAAATTTAGCTTGTTGACCTACTGTAACATGTGAAACATACTGTGTTTCACATCGGAGGTAGATTAGTGCTGGTGTGGGATCAGTGTGGTATCTTGGTCTTCTTGGTATCAATTTCTTACATCTTTATTGTGATCACGTTTATATATGTGTGTGTTATATATGTATAAAATACTATTTTATAGAATAATCATGAGAATGAAATATATGATCATGTTTGTGAAAGTGACTGTCATGAGGTGGGTGGGTACTCTGTGAACGCTTCTGAATCATGACATTTTAGGCTGAGTTCTAGGTGAAACATGTTCTGTACATCTGGTCACAAATCATAAGTTTAGACCCTACAGCAAAATGTCTACACTAAAAATACATAGAAAAAAATGATACATGAATACACTTATCAATTGGCAAATTAAAAACACAACTTCATTTATTTCTGAGTTTTAAAAACAAGGTATGAGAAATGCTCTGACTTTGTTTAGCAGATAAGTGACTTACTAAATAGAAAACGCTAAGTGTCTACACTTGAGAATCCACGTTAACTAGGTAAGTCTGAAGGGCAGCTGTGTCAGAGGTCCCCTTCTCTCACCTCCTTGTGTTGAAACAGTTGAGGAAGAATTAGACTTCCTCCACAAGACAGGCAGGACCAATATGTGAATTTCCAGGTTCTGAGAAAAAGAACATGACCTAGAAGCTTTGGCTGACTCTGGCATTCCTCATAAATTATGGGAGGTGTAATTAATTCTTTCCCATTCTGAATACACGTAACTTCTCTGTTCTCAGATGCAACTTTGTACTTTATATTCTGTTCTCCCACATGGTTCTGGTGGAGAATGAAATAATTTATATTTCTACTACAACTTTCCTGGTGCTGTCACAAATTCCACTGTGTAAACAGCTTTTTAAATGCAACTGATAGAATCCCAAAAAGAATTTCAATAGGCATGTGTGAACTCATGTGTCATCTAAGTAATCAACAGAAAGCAGATGTTTGGATGCAAACACAGACTAACCATTTTCTTGTGGCTACTAAATTACTGTGAATTTGGCTTGCTGACCTACAGTGGTATGTGAAAAGTGCCATGCGTGCGTATTCTTTTTTATGCTGGAGGTAGATTAGTGCTAGTTTGGGATCTATGTGGTAGCTTGGTCTTCTTGGTACCAATTTTCATACATCTTTTATTTTAATCACATTTTAAAAATATTTCTTACATCCTTTATTTTAATCTCTTTTTTTTGCAATTTTTCCTATCAGCTTATTTTTTCCTGTGTAACACTAGAAAAGGGAAATTATTAAAGGACATTATTATCTTATAATTTCTATTTTCTAATTAAATTGTATCTTACAAAATTTATCCTCGGCCGGGTGCAGTGGCTCATGCCTGTAATCCCAGCACTTTGGGAGGCCAAGGTGGGTGGATCACGAGATCAGGAGTTCAAGACCAGCCTGGCCAAGATGGTGAAACCCCGTCTCTGCTAAAACTACAAAAATTAGCCAGGTGCAGTGGCAGGTGCCTGTAATCCCAGCTACTCGGGAGGCTGAGGCAGGAGAATCACTGGGACCGGGGCGGCAGAAATTGCAGTGAGCCGAGATCGTGCCACTACACTCCAGCTTAGGCGACAGAGTGAGACTCCATCTCAAAAAAAAAAAAAAAAAAAAAAAAAAAAGATTATCCTCTAAAACTTTCACTGGTGGTAAATATTCATATAACACTTGACAATTTTTAATGTTCAGCTTTTCCTTTGATCTTTATATCAACACTGTGAGAGAGGCAAAGCAAGAATGGCTACCTCCACCGCCACCCCCTAACTCCTATAAATTAGTAAAATTTCCTAATTTTACAAATTAGGACACTGAAGTTAGACACTCTAGAAAAAATGTAAAATGACTCACTGGTTGTTCATTCTAAATAACTACAAATATCTCTTTTCAATGACAAAACACACTTTTTCAGCTTCCTGCAGTTTTCTTGAGTTCTAAATTATTACCCAAAAGAAACCCTAAAGAAGTAAAGTTCATAGTACATGTTCTCACATAGTTAAACCCTACTGCAACAAATACTATTCTAAAGAAGGTAATGAAAATAGTAACAGTAACTTATGTTAATCGTGATTATTATATATCAGATAATGTATTAAGTGTTTCATGTGTTTATGTGTTTCATATTTATGTGTTTCATCTCATTTAATCCTTTCGACATCTCTAAGCAGAGAGGAATTGTTATCTCTATCTTACAAATAAGGGAAATACATTTGGAGAGATCTAGCCACTTGTTCAAAATCATGGATACAGTATTGTTGAATTTAGTAATGGACCCAGCTTAATCTGACTCCAAGCCCAGAACTCTTAAGAAGTGCTTTACGGCCAGGCCCGGTCGCTAGCGCCTGTAATCCCAGCACTTTGGGAGGTTGAGACGAGTGGATCACCTGAGGTCAGGAGTTTGAGACCAGCCTGACCAACATGGAGAAACCCTGTCTCCACTAAAAATACAAAATTAGCTGAGCATGATGGCGCATGCCTGTAATCCCAGCTACTCAGGAGACTGAGGCAAGAGAATCTCTTGAACCCAGGAGGCAGAGGTTGTGGTGAGTGGAGTTTGTGCCATTGCACTCCAGCCTGGACAACAAGAGCGAAACACTGTCTCACAAAGAAAAAAAAAAAAAGGAAGTGCTTTAAACAAAACTAATTCTACATCTGTGCTGATGATACGAAATAAAGGTATTTGTAGATCTCTCTACAAATAATTGTCTTTTTCAAAAAAAGAAATCAGTAGTACATTGCTGGTGCAATTGCAAAATGATATGCCACTTTGAAAAACAGCCCGTCAATCTCTTGATTGACAAAGAGTGAGCATACACCTTGATAAAGGTAAGCATACACATAGTATATGATACAGCAATCCCACTCCTGGGTATTTACTCAAGAGAAATGAAAACACATGTCTGCAGCAAGACCTGAGTTGGAATATTCATAGTAGCTTTATGCATGATAGCTCCAAACTGGATCAACCCAAATGTCTACTAACTGATGAATGGATAAAAATACAAAAATTAGCTGGGTGTGGTGATGCATGTCTGTAATCCCAGCTACTCAGGAGGCTGAGGCAGGAGACTTATCTGAGCCCAGGAGGTGGAAGTTGCAGTGAGCCAAAATCTCACCACTGCACTCAAGCCTGGGCAACAGAGTGAGATTCTGTCTCAAAAAATAAAAAAGGACAAGGAATGGAATTTCAGGCAAAGAACTCAAAACAATGCTTTCCAAGCCTAGATGATATGGTTTGGCTCTGTGTCTCCACCCAGATCTCATCTTAATTGTAATCCCCAGGTGTTGAGGGAGGAACTTGGTGGGAGGTGATTGGATCATGGGGGCAGTTTCCCCCATGCTGTTCTTGTGATAGTTGAGTGAGTTTTCACAAGATGTGATGGTTTTATAAATGGCAGTTTCTCCTGCACATTCACTCTCCCTCTCTCCTGCCATCTTGTAAAAAAAAGGTCTGTTTCCCCTTCTGCTGTGATTGTAAGTTTCCTGAGGCCTCCCCAGCCACGTGGAATTGTGAGTCAATTAAACTTCCTTTGTTTATAAATTACCCAGTCTCAGGCAGTATCTCTATAGCAGTGTGAAACCAGACTAATACGCTAAGGGATGATGAGAACCCTTGGGAGAGGCTTCTTCAAACTGTACGTCCCTCTCCTGAAGATTCAGACTTAGGAGGTCCAGGACTCCTCTGTGGGGTCCAGAATTCTGCAGTTTAAATAGGCTCATGAGGGATTATAATCAGGGGAATTTGGGTAACAGTACAGAAAAACAAACCTGCTTATAACCAAGGAACCAGGCTATCTGGTGGGATTTATATGGGTATTTGCCCAATCTGAATCTGTAATTTGAAGCTGCTTTAATGACACTTTAAGATCCCTGTTATGAAGCAATTACTATTGCTCTGGGACTTAGCTGAGTCTCCTCCTGAAGGAACTCCGTTCAAAGTGGCTGATGTGCTGGGTGTGCCAGGACAAGACTAAATAAGCTCCTGGCTTGTACAGATCCATTGTGGCCCTTCACAAGGTGGGTGTAAGGCAGAAGCACAGCTGTTTTCTGAGCAGCGCTTCCAAGCACACACTGAAGACACTCACCCAGCCTATGCCCCTTTATGAGGCTGAACCAGTGCCTCAAGTAGGAAAAAAGCTGAGAAACTGAAGGGAGAAGTACACTTAATATTCTCAAAACAGATATTGATCTTTTTTCAGGAAAACTTTAGCCTGGAGTAGAATGAGCATCAGATAAATATCTTGAAATACCCGAAGCGTGCTCATGTGGAAGATAGAACTGGCCTTTCCCCCTGCTCTCCTGAGGGACAGAGGTTTGGCTTTTGCCCCATGCTCTGGAGTGGGTAGAAGCTATGGAGAGGGGGTATTTTGGGCTTGACAAAAGGAAGAACAAATAGAAAGAACAAGGAGTTACAGCCAGGCCAACTGCTGCTTACCTGCTGGCCCTGCCCTCACTCACTCACTGTGGGAACTTGGGCAAGCAGTTAAGCTCTCTGCATTTTCTCAGTTGCAACATGGAAATAACATTTGCAGGGCTGTGGCAAGGATTAAATGAGATATTTGTAAAGCTCTTAACAGAGTGCTGGGCACATAATCAGAGCTCAATATGGGGTAGATTATAAAAATAAGAACAGTCAAGGCTGAGAAAGGTGAAGGGGTTGCCTAAAGTGGAAATCAGTTTCCTGTCACCACAGGTGTGCAAGCACAGTCTCCACTCACCGTTAGGAAGGGATGAATGAGGAGTGGGGAGGGGTCTAAGCATCACTTGCATGGTTGGATAGGAAAACATTTGAAGTCCTTTTTACCCTGAGCAATTTTATGACTCTTAGAGAAGGTAGGGAACATATTTTTGTGCTTATAAAAAAATTGTTCTTTTGCTTTTACTGAAAACACTCTCTATGCAGCCGGCCTTTAACTTTTGAGTTTAAAAATCTTAGGCCTTATGATTTCTACTGGGAAGTTAAGACATTACACAATGTTCACTCCTATTCTGTCTTTAATAACAAAGCTTGAAATGTGAGTCCCAAAACAAAGTTATGGCAAAATACATACCAGAATAGCAAGGAAAATAACCACACAGAAGTTTTGATGGACATGCCCACTGCATAAAGAATGCTGTTACCTCTAGAACAGTTAAGGAAATAGCATTATCTGTGAGTCATGGCATGCTGGAACTGTAAGTTTTCCTAAATGCATCATACAGATGACCCAATGTTTGCAAGAATTGAAATAAAGGTAAAGGGAAAACAGTATGGACTTCCTGTAAGCCTACTGAAAATTTGTGTCAGATATTTTAAATTAAAAATAGTACATTAGGCCAGGTGTAGTGGCTCATACCTGTAATCCCAGCACTTTGGGAGGCTGAGGCAGGTGAATCACCTGAGGTCAGGAGTTTGAGACCATCCCGGCTGGTGAATATGGTGAAACCCCATCTCTACTAAAAATACAAAAATTAGCTGGGCATGGTGGCACACACCTGTAATCCCTGCTACTCAGGAGGCTGAGACATGAGAATGGCTTGAACCCAGGAGGCAGAGGTTGCTGTGAGCCAAGATCTCATCACTGCACTCTAGCCTGGGTGACAAAGCAAGATTTTGTCTCAAAAAAATAAAAATAAAAAATAAAAATGGTACATTAAGTACGTGCATTTATATCTCTTCTGTCCAAAAGACCACCAGTCGAGACATATGAAAAAATATATATATGTATGTTATTATAGTCCAAAGAAGAGGAGGCAACAGCCACTTAGAAGCATAAAAGTTCTGAAGCTGGCACAGTGGCTCCTGCCTGTAATTTCAGCATTTTGGGAGGGTAAAGTGGGAAGATTACTTGAAGTCAGGAATTCAAGACCAGTCTGGGCAACATAGTGAGACCCCTGTCTCTACAAAAAATAAAGTAAAATAAAATATTTGAAAAAAGTGGATATAGGAGTAGTGACTGGTAGAACAGAACTGAAAAAGTTGAAATCTAAGAACTTTCAAAGGGAAGCATCAGTGAGAAGCAAGCCAGTTCACACTACAGAAACCTAGGAAGTCTTTGGAATTAAGAGTGTCAGGTATTTTGGAAAATGTAGGTTAATTATGGAAATAAAAACAGAGGACTGGTTGAAAGTCATGGAAAGAGAATTTATAATGCCATGTTTTCCCCTCCCCCACCCAGCAGGAAACTACTCCTTCCACCCCCACCAACACTCCCACTCCCGTAGTCTGGAAATTACACACTTATTCTCTGGAAAAAGTGGACATTAGAGGCTCCCCATTCTGGGACATCAGCACATCTTAGATCTTAGGGAAGGGTGGAAGGGAGATGTTCCATTGAAAATAGGAAGATTGAGTAAAAGTCTGAGTAGTAAACTAAGAGTCCCTCAGTCTCTTTCTCCACTGGAAAACAATGGCAGCCAGTAAAGTAGCACACAGGTGGAAGACTGGAGTCTTTTTCTTTGAAAGAAATGTAAAGATTCCAAAGAAAAGGTCTACAAACCCTGACATTTTAGGACTTGCAATTAAAGAATAGTTTACCACTTGGTCTCTCTAGAGCAGGGACTACCATTAAACAACTATCAATGAGCTCCATAATATGTCACTATTAAATTTGATCAGACAATTAAGGTCAACAGATTCCTCCAACATAAAAGACAAAACAAAACACACAAGAAAAGAAAAAAAGGATCTAGAGGAAATAGAGATATTACAGAGAGCAGAATATTAAAAGAATTCTAATATCCTCAAAGAAATGGGAGAAAACATGAAACAAGAACAGGATGTTATGAAAAAACAATTTGAGTATTGAAAAAATGCCCTTGATAGCTGAAATAAAAATTTAACAGAAAGATTGGAAGATAAAATATCTCCCAGAGAGATGATGAAAAAGACAAAAGATAGGCAATAGGAGAGAAAATATCAAAAAAGTTAGAGTCAATCTAGAAAATTCTATATCTGACTAATAGGAGTCAAGAAAGAGAGATCAGAAAAAAAGAAAGAAAATTATTAAATGTATAATAAAAGATATTTCTCAGTATTTAATGAAATTATTCTCCAGATTGAACATGAGAATTGTATGCCCAACCTAATGAATTAACAAGGTTCACCAAGTCATGTTATTTTAAATTACGATGGAAATTACACTGAGAATAAAGAGTAGATCCTAAAAGTTTCCAGAGAAAGAAAAATAGTGGGGGAAAAAAGTGAAAATTTAAAGAGTAGGAAACAGAATAGTATCAGATTTATCAACAGCAGCATCAGAACTTAAAAGACAATAGAGCTATCAAAATTATAAGTCAAAGAGATACAGAATTCTATACCCAAACAAACTGTCAAGTATGAGGGTAAAATGACATTTTAAGACACCCTAAGTCTCAAAAACTTTACATTTCAGCAACTACTAAAAATGTGCTCCACCAAAATGAGGGTGTAAAACAAGAAAGAGGAACACGTGGGATTCCGAAAATGGGATCTGTACAGACCTAGAAAGGCACTGCTCAAGGCTGGGCATGGTGGCTCATGCCTGTAATCCCAGCACTTTGGAAAACTGAGGTGGGTGGATCACCTTAGGCCAGGAGTTCGAGACCAGCCTAACCAACATGGCGAAACCCCGTCTCTACCGAAAATACGAAAACTAGCTGGGTGTGATGGTGCATGCCTGTAATCCCAACTACTTGGGAGGCTAAGGCAGGAGAATAGCTTGAATCCAGGAGGCAGAGTTTACAGTGAGCCAAGATCGTGCCATTGTACTCCAGCCTTGGCGATAAGAGCAAAACTCTATCTTAAAAAAAAAAAAAAGGCACTGCTCAGATCCCCTTCAGAAAATGACTCGTTGCTCTTGCTGCCCAACTGAAAACGGTGTGATTAGCTGACAATCTATAGCTAGTAGTTCCTTTGGGATCTGCCTCAACTTTTGAGCCAAGGTCACATTTTTCTTGGGGTAGCCCTTAGTCAATGACTAAACAAGATGTTGAAGAAATAATGTGAGTGTCTCCAAAGGACAGTGTTTGCACTGGCACTCCCCATTGGGCTGGTGGAATCTTTGTCAGGTTTGCAACTCAGGGCAGCAGCTCCCCTGTCCAATTCTTAATTTCCTTTTCCTTTCAGAGCAATTGCTCCTTCATAAATCTTTTGCACTCTTAACTGTCTTAACGACCTGCTTAGGCTAGAAGAGCTCTGGGCTCTGAAAAGGTAACGTCTAGGTTAAAAAAACTGATTAGATAATCTGATAGATTCTACCATGTAGAAAATTGTTTTAAGAGGAATTTTATAATTTTGTGAGAGGGTCTAGAAAGACTAAGGGACACATATGTACAAGAGTAAAAGTAAGAAAAAAATAAATGCAAATAATAACTGCAGATAAGCAAAATATTGTAAAATGGAGGAAATATAATTATACCACTTAACTTGCCTGGGAACATAAAATGTAAAAGCTAAATATGTATTTATTTTTATTTTTAAAATTTTTGAGACAGAGTCTCACTCTGTCACCCAGGCTACAGTGCAGTGGCATGATCTTGGCTCACTCCACCTCCTGGGTTCAAGTGATTCTTGTGCCTCAGCCTCCTGTGTAGCTGGGACCACAGGTTTGTGCCACCATGCCCGGCTAATTTTTGTAAGTTTAGTAGGGATGGGGTTTCACCATGTTGGCCAGGCTAGTCTCGAACTCCTGGCCCTAAGCTAAGCCTCGGCCTTCCAAAGTGCTGGGATTACAGGCATGAGCCACTGCACCCAGCCAAATATCAATTGAATTAAAAAGTTGTGACACTATATTGAGACAAGGCAAGTGGGGATGATAGAGAAAGGGAGCTAAATCCCCATTCTGCCATTCGTTAGAAAGTCAAGAGATAATATCTAAAATTGAGGTGTCTGTAATGTAATGAGGCAGTGTAAATATGGCAAATATCAGAAGAAACAGCTGAAGTTCAAAGTTTTGCCTCTGAGGCATGAGACTAAATTCTAAAGCAGAGGAATACAGTCCTCCTTCATGAGCCTTTAAATACAATTTGGCTTTATCTTTGTTTAGATAAAATATTTAAAAATTAATTTACAAAAAGAATGTTAACTCATAGGCTAGAAGTAGAAACCTCATTAATAGGCATTGGTTCCCAGCAGGAATCTGCAGAAATACAGAGGGAAGAATGGTGGGGGGAGGGGCCATAGCCTGAAATTGCTCTAGTCCCAGGCACCAGCCCCAGTGTAGTGCATGGTACTTGCAAGATCTCCTCTGCTAAGAGGCTGTGATTCTGTATGTTATAAACTGAGTGACATGGTTTGGCTCTGTGTCCCCACCCAAATCTCATGTTATAGCTCCCATAATTCCCACGTGTTGTGGGAAGGACCTAGTGGGAGATAATTTAATCATGGGGGCAGGTCTTTCCCGTGCTGTTCTCATGATAGTGAATAAGTCTGATGAGATCTGATGGTTTAAAAACAGGAGTTTCCCTGCACAAGCTCTCTCTTTGCCAGCTGCCGTCCATGTAAGATATGACTTGCTCCTCCTTGCTTTCCGCCACGGTTGTGAGGCCTCCCCACTCATGTGGAACTGTGAGTCCATTAAACCTTTTTCCCATATAAATTACCCAGTCTCAGGTATGTCTTTATTAGCAGCATGAAAACAGACTAACACACTGAGAATCCCTGATCAGCAAGTTCTTCCTCCATTAACTCTACCCACTCGTTTATCAAAGATGGAATTTCCTGGCCTGTTGAGGGGATAGTCTTGAGTCTGAAATTTACTTATTGGAAAAGAAGAGAAACAGAATTGTTATCAGTCATCTGGCTGGGGGAAATTCAAATATGATAATAAAAGAAAGAGAAAACATCCAATTCAGTGGGCTGCTTTTGTCAGGAAATCTTATTAAACTGTTGCTCAGTGCTCAGTGTCCATGATAAAGGGCATTTTCTGCTTTACAGGATCAGTGTTCAAACACTGCTTTATGAGAAAAGAGGTATAACACCTCTGCCCCAAGGCAGCTTTGGACAGAGATTTAAAAGCAGGTACAGAAGAGGAAAGTCCAGCAGGTCAGGGTAAGGAAGAAATACTATATTTGCTCCCCAGACTGATGATCAGATTATAATGGGGAAGCTTTATAAAAAATATGGTGACCCATAATTTTGTCATTTTGAGAATGTAATATAAATAAATTCATATAATATGTGACCTTTATGATTGGCTTTTTTTCACTCAGCATAATGTCTTTGAGGTCCATCCAAGTTTTTGCATGTATCAATAATTCAGCACAATAGTTTGTTTAACCATTCTCCTATTAAAAGACATTTTGGTTGTTTCCAGTTTGGGGCTACTACAAGTAAACCTGCTATGAACATTATGTCAAGGTTTTGTATGGATATGTTTTAATTTATCTGGGATAAATTTCCACTAATGCAATTGCTGGGATGGTAAGAATATGTTTAGCTATGTAGAAAACTGCCATACTGGCTGGGCATGGTGGCTCACGCTTTGGGGCTCAGCACTTTGGGAGGCCGAGGCAGGCAGATCACTTCAGGTCAGGAGTTCAAGACCAGCCTGGCCAACATGGGGAAACCCCATCTCTATTAAAAATACAAAAATTAGCCAGGTGTAGTGGCGTGCACCTGTAATCCCAGCTACCTGGGAGCTGAGGCAGGAGAAGGGCTTGAACCCAGGAGGCAGAGGCTGCAGTGAGCCAAGATTATGTCACCACTGCCCTCTAGCCTGGGCGACGGAGCAAGACTCCGTCTCCAAAAAAAAAAAAAGAAAAAAAAAAAAAAAAAAGAAAGAAAGAAGAAAGAAAAGAAAACTGCCTTTCTATTTTTCAGAGTATCTGCGTCATTTTACATTCCTGCCAGCAACATATGAAAGGTGGACTGTCTCCACATTCTTACCAGTCTTTGGTATAGTTTTATTTCTTTTTTGAAAGATCAGAAACTTCCTGCTGCTTTCCATTTTTTCTCCTAAAAAAATCAGTATTATGTCTGTATATATAACCTATGTACAGGTTGGGCACGGTGGCTCACTCCTGTAATCCCAGCTCTTTGGGAGGCTGAGGTGGGTGGATTACTTGAGGTCAGGAGTTCAAGACCAGCCTGGTCAATGTGGTGAAACCCCATCTCTACTAAAAAAGAAAAAAAAAATTAGCCAGGCATGGTGGTACAGGCCTGTAATCCCAGCTACTCGGGAGGCTGAGGCAGGAGAATTGCTTGAACCCAGGAGGCGGAGGTTGCAGTGAGCAGAGATTGCACCACTGCACTCCAGCCTGGGTGACAAAGCAGGACTCCATCTTAAAAACAAAACAAAACAAAACAAAAACAAAAAACACACAAAAAAACCTATGTACATTTAAAGCCTAATAGTAAAACAAACACCTGTTAACACACCATCCAATTTAAAAACTGAAGCATTACCAAACCTAATTCCACTGCTCTGCCTTTTCCACTAAGAAGGTAACCACGCTACTGACAGTGTAAACCAGTTCTCTGGGAAAAAACACTGATTTGTAGTTCTTGTCAATTTCCACGGTGTAAGTAATCCCACGTGACTGATGTCAAGTTACCAACCTAAAGTAGCTGAGTGCAGAGCTGGAAGAGATGTATGGAGTTGATCGTGGCAAGCCTGTACAAATCTGTTCCAGCACCACTGTTGCTAAACTTGGTATTTATCATTCCAAGAAAAAAATGTGCATGCACACACACACACACACACACACACACAGTGATAGGCTGAACAATGAACCCCTGAGATGGCTACATTCTAATCCCTGGAATCTGGGAATGTTACAGTGAATGGCCAAGACTTGGCAGATATGATTCGGTTAAGGCTCTTGAACTGGGGAGATGATCCTGGATTATCCAGTTGGACCCTAAAAACAATCACAAGTGTCTTAATGAATTGAGGCAGAGGGAGGATTGACTATAGAAGAGAAGGCCATGTGAACACAAAGCAGACACTAGAGGGATATGGCCAAGGAATGCTGGCAGCCACAAGAAACTGGAAGAGGCAAGGAACACATTCTTCCCCAGGGCCTCTGGAGGAAGCACAGCGCTGCCAACGCCTTGATTTTTAGCCCGGTGAAATGGATTTCAGACTTCTGGCCTACAGAACTGTGAGAGCGTAATATAATAATCTGTTGCTCTAAACCACCAAGTTTGTGGTAATTTGTTACAGCAGTGACAGGAAACTAATACACACATACACAGTGTTTTCTACAAATTACCAAAATATCTATAATATTCACGTAGCTAGATTTTATCTTTATACAATTGCTGTATTCTTATATAGAGAGATTCCAGGACTTGAGTTTTTTTTCACTCAGCATTGTTTCTAAGATTTATCCATTTTACTTCATGTAGCTGTAATTCCTTTATTCTCACTGTTGATTAATATATTCCATCATGGCCAGGTGCAGTGGCTCATGCCTACAATCCCAGCACTTTGGGAGGCTGAGGTGGGTGGATCATGAGGTCAGGAGATCGAGACCATTCTGGCTACCACAGTAAAACCCCATCTCTAGTAAAAATATAAAACATTAGCCAGGCGTGGTGGCGGGTGCTTGTAGTCCCAGCTACTCAGGAGGCTGAGGCAGGAGAATGGCTTGAACCTGGGAGGTGGAGCTTGCAGTGAGCTGAGATTTTGCCATTGCACTCCAGCCTGGGTGACAGAGTGAGACGCTGTCTCAAAAAAAAAAAAAGAAATATATATATAATATATGCACGTATATATACACACATATATATATCATCATGTATTATCCATTCTCAGTAGGATTTAGGTAGTCTCCTTTATCAAATTAAAGAAGACTGGTTTTTTCCCTGAACTGAGATGATACCCAGGATTTTATATTTGTTTTATTCTTTCAATCAAAGATTGGGTGAGGTAAGAATTGTGGAAGGTAACAAGTTGCATTGAATGTTATAAGATTCCAGGATCCCAAATACTCCACCAAGAGTACATGTGAGTCATCTCACAGATAAGGAGAGTGGGGTAAGGTACATTAGGGTGTGATGTGGGCAGGGTCTCTCCTCATCAGCCTGGAAATGTGCTCAACCACAGGAGAGAGACTGCCTGCTCCCGGCCACACCCACACCGGCCCCACAAACAGCGCCCAGAAGGCACGCAATCAGTGAGGAAAGAGTTGGGGCCATTCCGGTTGAGGAAGAGCTGGATGAGGGTGGAAGGCTGGTCTGAGACACAGTGACTTACCAATGTGAGAATGGCCCATTAGATGCAACTCAAGAGTAAGACGGTTTCAAAAAGATGTCTGGCTTCTAGCTGGACAAAGGACCCTTGCTTTCCCTGAATATCCAGAAAGATAAAAGGCATAATGAATTGGAATCAACCATGGATGACTCAGCCTCAGGTCACATGGGTGAGTGTTCATGACACATTTTTCTCCTTCTGTTTTGGAAAGTTTGCCCAGGGCAATCTTGCTTCACTGGTAAGTGAATCAACTCACCAACCTGAGCGTCATCACAGCTCTTACTATTCAGCCTCCTATTGATTTACCCCTTTCCACATAGGCAAGCTCCTTCCCCAGTTTCACTAAAATTATCCCTTCCCGTAAGAATCGCAGAATGTATGGATGGTTTTAGGGGGACATGGAAGGTATATCTCATTTTGCTCCATAGCCCAAGCAAATGAAAATCCAATTTTTCAAATCAACACTCTCTCAAGTTTTACCTGGGAATTGCTGAGTCAAAGAGCAGGAACATCTCTGATTTTGGTATACTCCCTTGGAGCACTATCATAGTCAGCCCATGAAATCAAAAGTGCTTTACATGGCAGAGCACCTCCTCACTCCACCAGAGGCAGGGCCACCGACAAGAGTGGCCTTAAGGAAGGGAAGACACAGTCGGGCAGCTAAGCCCGGCAGGCTTCAAGTGGGCCACAGTGGGTACCTTAGACATGTCCTGGGCAAAGGCTTCCTTATGCCCATCCCATGGCACCGTCTCTGGGGCTGGGAAGCTGGCCAACCTGACCCCTCCCCATCAGCCTTCCCACATATTTATAGGCACCTCTCAACTGTTCAACATATGGTCCTCTAGCCTGGGGATGACTTACATTTTTTTCCTTCATTTTTTTCTACTGTTTGCCCTTTGGCCACCTAATTTATCATATGATTGACTCCAGAGACCGAGTGAAAATCCAATGAATAATATGCGATCAAGAAAGATAAAAGGATAAGATAGCCCTAGCTACCCACATTATCTCAGGTCCTTATCATTTACAGACAATCTTTATTTTTTTGAGATGGTCTTGCTCTGTCACCCAGGCTGGAGTGCAGTGGCACCATCTCGGCTCACTGCAGCCTCTGCCTCCCGGGTTCAAGTGATTTTCCTGCTTCAGCCTTCCAAGTAGCTGGGATTACAGGCACACACCACCATGCCCAGCTAATTTTTGTATTTTTAATAGAGTGAGGGTTTCACCATGTTGGCCAGGCTGGTCTCAAACTCCTGACCTTAGCTGATCCACCTGCCTCAACCTCCCAAAGTGCTGGGATTACGGGCATGAGCCACTGCGCCCAGCCTAGAGACAATTTTGAATGGTCTATATCCTACAACTTTCTATTCATGAGTTCTTCAGCAGCTTTTCTCTCCAGAGCCTGGTGAGGAATTCCACCTAGCTGGGGCACATCAAGACTATATTAAGGTCTCCTGACTTTCTTTTTATTTTTTTAAATAATAATTCTATTTTTTTGAGATGGGGTATCGCTCTGTCGCCCAGGCTGGAGTGCAGCGGTGTAATCTTGGCTCACTGCAACCTCTGCATCCCTGGTTCAAGCAATTCTCCTGCCTCAGCCTCCCAAGTAGCTGGGATTACAGGCACTCACCACCACACCCAGCTGATTTTCATATTTTTAGTGGAGATGGGGTTTCCCCATATTGGCCAGGCTGGTCTCAAACTTCTGACCTCAAGTGATCTGCCCACCTCGGCCTCCCAAAGTACTGGAATAACAGGCGTAAGCCACCGTATCCGGCCAGGTATCCTGAATTTTTATCCAAAAAAATTGTATTCTCTTTCTGTTACACCATATCCTACTTTTTGGAGTTGAAATTAAAGACATACTTGTCATCAGTGGTTCAGCAGGGCATTTAGCAGGTCACTCTCCTAGTTCCTATTGTCATGAATAGGCAGATGATAACTCTGAAGGTCTTTGCCAACAGCTGTTAGCAGTCTTTATTTTGATAATCGTAGACTGAGACAGTAAACTCACTTGCAAGGCTATGTCTAATGCCTTTAGTAGCAACACTAAGATTGGGTATGTTGCCAAGTGCTCCCAACATTTCTAGATCTATTCAAAATCAATGGCTCTCTTTGCAAAGCACAAAGGCAAACACCAAACCATCCAAAATCAATAGAGAAGAGTGATAGATAGGGAAATAGGACTGGGTAGCACAAAGAATAAAGAAATAACAAAGCCAAAGGTTATGGAGTGATTGCTTTCTAATTTGTCTTTATAAAAAGAAAAAAGAATCAAATGAGAAATTGGCAAGATGCAGAGTGAAAATGTCAGAAACGTTTTATATTCTAAGGCTTTGCCACATACTGTCTTGCACGATGTTAAAGGAAGTGAAGTTGAAATTGAGAATATTTTCACAAGTCTGAGCCAGCCAGGAAGCCAGGGGAAAATACTCTTAAATTTGGGAAAATTACAGGCCCGCTATTTGACATTAGTTGGAGAAAAACATCAAACCTCAGAACTTATTCTGAGAACTTGAACAAGAGACGTACTTTAAGAAGCCCTGTGCCTGGTCCAGGGGAGGGTAGATCCCCCTAGGACTTAGAAACACTATTGGTAAAGGCCTTTAAGGAAGCCTCCAATGAAGGGAAATGGATAAAGGGGGCTCAAATTTCCTTTTTTTTCCTTTTCTTTTTTTTTTCAGACAGGGTCTTGCACTGAGTGCAGTGGTGTGATCTCAGCTCACTGCAGCCTTGATGGCCTGGGTTCAAACGATCCTCCTGCCTCAGCCTCCCCAGTAGTTGGGACTACAGGTGCACACCACCATGCATAGCTAATTGTGTTCATTTTTTGTAGAGAAGAGGTCTCACTATGTTGCCCAGGCTGGTCTTCAACTCCTGGACTCAAGAGATCCTCCTGCCTCAGCCTTCCAAAGTGCTGGGATTGCAGGAGTAAGCCACTGTGCTGGTCCAGGGGCTCACATTTCTACTGAACCATTTTCTGAATGTGCAGTCCTTAGAGAACCTGACCCTACGGACTGGGGCTGGGGAAGAACACATAAGCAAGGTTGGAGAGCCAGGTGTCCCTTGTAGGCATGGGCCCAGCACCACAGTGAATGGAGAGCCAGGTCTCCCCTATAGGCATGCACCCAGCACCACAGTGAAATTAAAAATAAACAAACTTGCCATTTTGAAAAAGAAACGTGATCAGGGCATAAGCCTTACCAGATAACAAAACATATTATCAAAATATAGTAAGAAAAACTGTGTAGTATTGATATATTAATACAAACAGTCATCGAGTACAATGAAACAGCCTAAATATTCTTTACTCTATTGCCCAGGCTGGCTTGATGTGGTCCTCCTGCCTCAGTATCCCAAAGTGCTAAATACAAAACAGAAAATTCAGTATAGAGTCAGCTGGCATTTCAAATCAGTAGGGAAAAATTCTCATTTAAAAAATTATATTGAGACAACTGGGTAACCATCCAAACAAAATAAATTCTAGATAGTTGAAAATGTAAAAGAACCACACAATTACTAGAAGAGATAAAGGACACTTTTATTTTTTGTAATCTAGTAGTATACAGATGTAAGGCTCAGAAACTATAAAAGACAAGACTGACAAACTTGATTATATGAAAAGAAAAAAATTTCTGCATGGCAACCCCTCTGCGTAAGCAGAATCAGAAGAAAAGTGACACACTGGGAAAAAATGTGCAGTTCAAATTAGAAGTAAAGGGGAAAATCCTTACGTATAAAGAGCTCCTACATTAAGAAAAAGACCAATAACCCATGATCACCCTTATACAAAATATAAGAAATACAAATTAAAACTATCATAATAATATAATAAAATATAATTAAATACTACCTTCACTTGCTGGCACAGATGAAAATTCAGATAAGGGCTCCAGAGACAGGTACTGTGTTATTGTTGGTAGAAGTGTGAATATATCCAACTTTCTGGAAGGCAGTTTGGAAAACAACTATCCAAATTATACTTGCACCATCACTTAGGTCCAGAAATTTCACTGTTAGGAATGTAATGTACAGATATTCTTGTACACATGTGAAATAAACTATGTATAAGGGTGTTCTTTATCCCACTATTTGTTAATAGGAAAGATTGAACACCTAACTGTCTGTGAATGGAGGGGTGGTTAAAAAAATGTTATTACAGGCTTGGTGGCCCACACCTGTAAGCCCAGCACTTTGGGAGGCTGAGACAGAAGAATGGCTTCAGGCCAGCCTGGGCAACAGAGCGAAGAATGTTTAGAATCCTAGGCCTGGGTTTGATTCCAGCTCTGCCACTTACTAACTTGATATCCTGAATGATTACTTAATTTCTCTGAGCCTCTTATTGCTCATCTGTAAAATGGGAATAATAATAGAACCTACTACATATGAGTATTGGGAGGATTAAGTGATATAATCCATGTGAAGATCTTAGTCTTGTTCAGAAAATATTGGTTTTCTTTCTTTTCCACCTCTTTAGTAAGGAATCACTAGTGTTGCTAGCTATTGAAAGTAAATATAATTAAATCATAAAGTAAATATAATCAAAACTTGACTGGTGGCCGAGCGTGGTGGCTCACACCTGTAATATCAGCACTTTGGGAGGCTAAGGCAAGCAGATTACTCGAGGCCAGGAGTTTTAGACCAACCTGGCCAACATGGTGAAACCTGTCTCTACCAAAGGCATGGTGTTACATGCCTGTAGTCCCAGCTACTCGGGAGGCTGAGGCAAGAGAATCATTTGAACCCAGGAGGCAGAGGTTACAGTGAGCTGAGAGCACCACTGCACTCCAGCCTGGGCAACAAAGCAAGACTCTGTCTCAAATAAAGATATATAATATATATTATATATGTGATAAATATGATATATAATATATATGTGACATATATGTTATATATAATCAAATCAGTTTAATCCTTGCACACATTCAAGAAAACACAGAACAATAAAGTTAGGTGAATTAGAAACAGATCCCAGAATTTTAAAGTGTTTAATGAATCTCATAGCAGGTTCCACAGATTAGTGGGGCAGGTATGTATTAATTAAGATATAACACTAGGATCTTCAGTTAACCATGTGAATATAAATCACTTTAGTATTCTCACCTTATACCATATACAACATAAATTTCAGATTAAGAGTTAAATGTTTACATTTTTTTTTTATTTTTAAGTAATATAAACTCAAAGGAAGTTGAAAAGATAGTACAGAGTTCTGTGTACTCTTTGCCCATCTTCCCCCAAAGATAACATCTTCCGTAGCTGCCATATCAAATATCAAAACCAGGAAATGGATCATTATCATTAATTCGAGTACACACTGTGGCCAGTGTGGTGGCTCATGCCTGTAATCCCAGCACTTTGGGAGGTCGAGGTGGGCAGATCACTTGAGGTCAGGAGTTTAAGACCAGTCTGGGCAACATGGTGAAACCCAGTCTCCACTAAAAATACAAAAATTAGCTAGGCGTGCTGGCGGGAGCCTGTAATCCCAGCTACTCAGGAGGTTGAGGCACAAGAATCGCTTGAACCCGGGAGGTGGAGGTTGTAGCAAGTCAAGGTTGTGCCATTGCATTCCAGCCTGGGCGACAGAGCAAGACTCCGTCTCGAAAACAAACAAACAAAAAAACACAATTTGCTTTTTTTTCACTGTTTTAAAAATCATGATTTGTGTATGTGTATATGTGTAGTCCTATGCAATTTTAAAAGTAAATTTCACTTATTACTTATTTATCTGTTCATTTGTTTAAAGGAACTTTGTTTTTTTTACAGACCAGTTTTAGGTTCAGAGCAAAATTGAGTTAAAGATACAGAGATTTCCCATATACCTCCTGCCCTAACACAGGCAACGTTCCTTACTAGAGTAGTACATCTGTCACAGCTGGTTAACCAACCTTGACACGTCATTATCACCCGGAATCTGTAGTTTACACTCTTGGTGTACCTTCTGTGGGTCTGGACAAACTTATAGTGATACGGATTCACCATTATGCCTTCGGGCAGAGTAGTTTCACTGTCCTAAAAATTTTCTGTGTTCTACGTATTCATTGTCTCTCCTGATCCCTAATCCCTGGCAACCACTGATCTTTTTACAGTCTCTCTAGTTTTGCCTTTTCTACAATAGAATGTCATATAGTTGGAATCATACAGTTTGCAGCCTTTTCAAATTAGCTTCCTTCACTTAGTGATAGGTGTTTGTTTCCTCCATGTCTTTTCATAGCTTGATAGCTCATTTATTTTTAGTACTGAATGATAGTCCATTGTCTGGTTGTACCACAGTTTATTTATCCATTCACTTGCTGGAGGACATCTTGGCACTCCCAAGTTTTATTTAAAAAGCTGCTGTATACATCTATGTGCAGGTTTTTGTATGGATATAAGTTTTTTTGCATGCAATTTTATCCCATTAACAGATTGGTGTAACCACTACCACAAACAAGGTTAAGAACTGTTTCATCACCACAAAAAAACTCCATCATGCTACCTCTTTGTATTTGCATTCACTTCTACCCCTTCTTTCCCGCTCCTTGCTATTCCCAACCTCAAACACACATACATTCCTGTCCCTGACAGCCACTAACTATTCTCCATATTAAAGCTTTGTCATTTCAAAAATGTCACGTAATTGGGATCACACAATATGTAACCTTTTGAGATTGTCTTCTTTCACTAAAAATAATACCCTTGAAGTCCATCTAAATTGTTTTTTTTTTTTTTTTTTTTTGAGACTGAGTCTGGCTCTGTCGCCCAGGCTGGAGTGCGGTGGCCGGATCTCAGCTCACCGCAAGCTCCGCCTCCCGGGTTCACGCCATTCTCCTGCCTCAGCCTCCCGAGTAGCTGGGACCACAGGCGCCCACCACTTCGCCCGGCTAGTTTTTTGTATTTTTTAGTAGAGACGGGGTTTCACCGTGTTAGCCAGGATGGTCTCGATCTCCTGACCTCGTGATCCGCCCGTCTCGGCCTCCCAAAGTGCTGGGATTACAGGCTTGAGCCACCGCCATCTAAATTGTTATATGCATCAATAGGTGATTCCTTTTTATTGCTGATGAATATTCTATTTTATGCTTATACCTGAGTTTGTTCAGCCATTCACCAATTGAATGACATTTGGGCTGTTTCCAGTATTTTGCTATTATGAATAAATCTATTATGAAAATTTACACACAGCCTTTTGTGTGAATGTTTTTATTTCTCTAGGATAAAAAGTACAAGAATGTAATTGCTGGGTAATATGGTAAAGCTCACTTTGGGAAGAAACTACCAGACTATTTTCCAGAATGATTATATCATTTTACACACTCCCCAACTATGTATGAGAGATCATTTCTCCACATCCTCTCCAGCACTTGGTATTATTTTATTACATTTTTTATGTTAGCTGGTTCTATCATTGCATTAGGAGTTAAATGTTTTAAAAATATCAAATCTCCAGAAGAAAACTAGAAGAAAACATGAGTGAAAATTTTCTGATTTCTGACAGGGGAATGACTTTCTAAAGTTAACAGATTCAACCAGATGAAACTTTAAAATTTCTAATGCCCCAAAACATCACAGACAACAACAAATATAAGCAACAAACTGGGGAGAAATATCCATGAAAAATCAACCCTGCATTACCTTGACTCCGATGTCAGGCACTCAGAAACCTACCTACCCTGTTCCTGTGACTCAAGTTTAGCTTGTCTTTGAGAAATTACAGTAGGTGAAAAAATTAAGTTATTGATACAAATTGCAAAAGGCTTTCCAGAAATGTTTTATCAGTGTTTGGCCTACCAATAATATATGAGAGTGACTATGAAAATGGCTTTTTAAAGATAAATTCGTTTCTTTTCTTTTTTTTTGAGACAGGATCTCATCCTGTCACCCAGGCCGGAGTGAGGTGATGTGGTCACTGCTCACTGCTCACTGCAGCCTTGACTTCCCAGGTTCAAGGAATCTTCTCACTTTAGCCTCTTGAGTAGGTGGGACCACAGACATCTGCCACTACACCCAGCTAATTTTTTTTATTTTTCATAAAGACAGGGTTTGCCATGTTGGCCAGGCTGGTCTTGAACTCCTGGGCTCAAGTGATCCTCCTGCCTTGTCCTCCCAGAGTGCTGGGATTACAGGCATGAGCTACAATGCTGGTCCAATATATATTTTTTGAAAAACCAACCCTGGATCTTAACATATGAGCAAAGGACAGGGAAAAAAAAACCCACAAATGGAATAAAAATTTTAAAACATGAGAAAAATATTGTAAATCATTAAAAATTAAAATTCAAAATTACCTAGGAAATATATACTTATTAAAACATCAAAAACAGATCATGTGTAATACTCAGTCTCACTGGGAGTGGGATGAGGCCTGTATTCTTATATATTGTTCCCTTCTACTGGTTTCCATCTTCTCTGGTCTTATTCCCCTGGTTCCTTACTCCTGTTCCTGTGTATCACTACCAAGTAAACTACCTGATATGACCTTTGTCTCAGATTCTGCCTGTAAGAGAACCAAGCTATGAGAGTTGGTAACAGTGGTTTTAAAAATCAGCCTCTCAGGATGGGATTTTGGAGTGCAGTGGTGATAGCCTGGGCAGGCAGTAACATCACAGTCACCAAGACTGTCACCTGCACAGGTACAGGTAGAAGGTGACACATTGGGTTATGTGACAACTTTGACACTTGAATGGAGTTGGGGCAATAAAATTACAAAGATTTGGGAACTGGTCAGATTTTGTTAACTCTTTGGAAGTCTTGACAAACAAATGATTCAGGTTAGCTAAGTATCAACTGAGGTATGATGTGAAAGCCAGAGGCCTCTAGCCATTGTAGGGTAGAATGTGGTTAAAATCGGTCCCAGGAGCTGATTATAAGGGTGACAGAACTGCAAAGGACAGCTAACTCATGGCTTCAACAAGTCTTTTTTTTTTTTTTTTTTTAAACAAATAGGACTTTTTATGTCCCACTGTTATAAGTCTGAACTTTAAATAGATTCTTGGACTGGTGATTCATATCCATCAGCTCATTCAACTTGAACACCTGTCTCATTCCCAGTGGCTTTTCCAGAACTACTACCTTCACCATGAAGCTCCATGACTTTTCCCAATTCAAACTTGGGCTTCTTCAGCATTTTTAGTCTTCTAACGAAGACATTGTGGAGAGGATAGATAGGCAAGCCTTTTCTGTGTCTTTTCAGCACTGTCTAGAATCAATTTATTCACCAATGCTTTCAAGTCATTTGTCTGCACCTCCCAGGTCATGATTTCCATCATCTTCTTCAGGATTTGGCAGACCTGTTGATGCGGAACATAACAGGTCTTCTATATCTGATTGTTGTGTGTGTGTGTGTGTGTGTTTTAAGTAAAATCAACACAGAATAGGCAAAGCAAGTAACCATTGGTAGCCTTTTTTCTTTTCTTTTTTTTTTTTTTTTGAGATGGAGTCTCACTCTGTCAACCAGGTGGAATGCAGTGGTGTGATTTTGGCTCATTGCAAACTCCACCTCCCAGGTTCAAGTGATTCTCCTGCCTCAGCCTCTTGAGTAGCTGAGATGACAGGTGTCCACCACCACACCTGGCTAATGTTTGTATTTTTAGTAGAGATGGGGTTTCACCATGTTGGCCAGGCTGGTCTTGAACTCCCGACATCAGGTGATCCATCTGCCTTGGCCTCCCAAAGGGCTGGGATTATAGGCGTGAGCCACTGCCCAGTGGTAGTCTTGACATTGACATGAGCTTCAATCATTGTCTGCTATTTTTTGACCATGGAGCACATTTTGTCATGGGTAAGATCCATGGCATGGAAGTTCGGCAGTTTTTGCCCAAATATCTTCAGTAATCAGCTTACATTTTCCAAATGCAACTTCATTATTCTGCAAATCAGCAAGACTCACTTCAAACACATGACGCTTGAGGCCATTGGATGCAGTTTTAGTTCCTTGAGTCCTGGTGACTAGGGTCTTTCCAATATTTCTTATATGGAACATAGCAGGTGCTTTCACATAATACCAATCTTTCTTAGAAAATGGAACCACTTTCTTCTTGGCTCTCTTTTTGCTGCCTTCGTAAGGCACTTGTTCTTGCCAACCACCATGGTGCTGCTCAGACAGCCCAAAGGGTGGAAATGCCAACAAGTCTTTTATGGTAAAAGTCAGGGCCCTGATAGAAAAAGGGAGACTCTGAGACTTGATTTAGGGATATTTGGATGCATGAATCTGAGACGTAAGCTCTCATGCTTCTCTGAATTCTCTCCCCTTGCAGACCAGAGCAGATGCCCCTTGCCTGGGAACCCTGCTAAAGCTTCACCTGATCTGTACTATTCAAGATGACCCTGCCTCTTTTTATTGTCTTCAGACCAGTTACGAAGATTATGTCTCAGCACAGTCTGAATAGAGAAACACAGCTCCCTGCTCCAAGAGTAAATATCTAACATACCAAAGACATTGCCGGGCTTGGTTAATGTGTCCCAGTAGCAACCAAGGATCACATAGGGATGTAGATCTTAAAGGAATAAGACTGTGTGTGTGGATGGGGGGTGGCAAGTGTGTATTTCTGGTAAGACTAGAATATAAATAAGATGGGATGGAGGGCAATGTATTGATATAGGAGCCCTCTCTCATGACTTGAAGTTTAACATCAGGGAAAAGACACCTAGAACCTGTCCTAATAGACGGCTAGAATAGCTCCTTAAAGTTTCTGCTAACAATGGCCCAAAAGAAATGAGGTGAAAATGCTGATATTGCCTCAGCATAGTATTCATGAAGGGTTCAGAAAGTTCAGATATGTGGGAATGTTAGAGTGGATTGATGCAAAACCATAGGAGCCACCACTGTGTTGTATTCCTCAGGAAGGCAGAGAGAGTATTCCTGTCAGTAGAGTAACAAGGGTACAGGTGAGGGAGGCACTGACATCTTTGAGAAGTCTGATGATGGCCATCCTTGATAGGGACCAGGGTTGACAGCAGGAGATGCTGTCATGGAAATAGGCTCCCTATGGGAATCATACAAACAAGCTTGAAAAAATAACTAGGAACAAGTGACAGTTAAGTCCCTGCTCACAAGACATGAAGAAAACAGGAGAGACTCCTAGAGAATTATCTTTGAACACTTGCCTGAAAAACCAAAACAAAGCAAATAAAAAACACCTTTGTGATAAACCTATTTTTGTTTTGAACACTCAACAGAGATCTTTCTGTAGATATTTTATGGGGATGAAGATTTGCCTTTGGTGGTTGTAAATCATCACTATGTTGGGGTTGCTAACACAGGAGTTTATCTTCTTCTTTTTTTTTTTTTTAGACTGAGTCTTGCTCTGTTGCCCAGGCTGGAGTGCAGTGGTGCAATCTCGGCTCACTGCAACCTCCGCCTTCCAGGTTCAAGCGATTCTCCTGCCTCAGCGTCCCCAGTAGCTGGGACTACAGGCACATGCCACTATGCCCAGCTAATTTTTGTATTTTTAGTAGAGATGGGGTTTTACCATGTTGGCCATGATGGTCTCCATCTCTTGACCTTGCAATCTGCCCACCTTGGCCTCCCAAAGTGCTGGGATTACAGGCGTGAGCCACCGTGCCCCGCCAGGAGTTTATCTTCTCTATGGAGTGAGCCGAATGCCAGTCAGGACCAGGATGAGCATGCTATTCGCAACATTCCTTGTATCCAACATCCTTTGCCATGTCACTCTATAGATGCTCTCACTAAAGTGATGGCCAATTTCCCTACCTTTCGAATCTGGGCTTTGGTATATGGGATGTTAACAACAGCTCCCAAACAGAGGATCACAAAGTACTTGCATGATCCCACTGCCTCTTATGTTCCTCTAGCATGCCATGAGAACACGCCTGGGCCAGCCTGCTGAAGGAGCTGAGCTGAGTCATCCCAGTCACCCAGCTGACAGCCAGCTGACTCTTAGCAGTGAGAGGCACTCCCACAAAGCTGCTCTGCTGGCCACCCCAGACACAAGAGCAAAATAAATGTTTACCATTACATGTCACTGAGGCTTTGTGGTTATTTATTATGTAGGATTATTATGGAAAGAGCTATCTGATAGATACCATGAGGCAGATATGTAAGCATGAAAATTACTTTGAACAGGAAGAAGACATGATTACCTTCAGGAGTCTGTTGACCTTCTCTTTTCTGCAGTTGCACAGTTGGAATCTGGAGAGAAGGAAGAATACTAGTGGTGGAGTTGAACAATAAGAACACCACCACCACCTATAACCAGTAAAGGTAATGGTCTCATCTAACAAAATTCTGCTCCCAACACATGAGCATGAAGTGCCCCGGCTGGGCAGGGAGGGGTTTGCTGCTGTGTGTGGCTGCCTTCCTGGCCTCCTGGCCTCACCAGCTCCCTGTTCCCCATCATCCTTCCTATGCAGTCTCAATTCAACAAATATTTACTGAAGCCCCATGCTGCCTGCTCTCCTGCTGAGGGGGGAGGAAACCTGTTTCAAGAGGAGCCCTAGTACACTTCCCACCCCCTGGCACCAGTTCTTGCTGAAGAGACATTTACACGAGCGTAGGGAGAGCACTGAACTTGGAGTCTCGTGATCCAGATTCATGTCCCAGCTCAGCCACCCACAAGCCTTGGGCCCCCAGAGAAATTCTATCTCCTGCTCACACCTCAGTTTTCTCCTTTCTAAAACAAAGATAATAATCCCAAGCTCACACATGTGGGAGAGGATTCACGAGAACGGAAAGACACCGTAGGAGTCGGAAAGGACTCCCAAGGGACAGGGGTGGGTGCCACCAAGACCAGGCACTAAGATGGCCAGAGGACATTAACTCCTGGCTCTTCAAGGGGGAGAGAGTATGGATGCTCACTCAGGATGTGGAACCACAGAGTTGGAGGGAGCCTAAAATAAGCCTTGCTCCACAGGGAAGAGGGAGACCCAGGCCTGGTGGGGCCTGGCTGCTCCTGCTGGAATTAGACTTTCACGGACTTGGTGTCTGACCCAGCCTGAGCGATGTTTCCTTTGCAGCTCTTGTTGGAAGCTTCCACAAGTAGCACAGCCCATTCCCTGCCACCTGCCAACTCCAACCACAGACAGCTCAATGTAGAATGTCAGAGGGACACAAATATGGCCTTTTGCCTCAGGCTGTTCCCACCTGGGGTGTAACTGCAGGAGCCTGAGGCTTCCTGGGATTTGGATTGCTTCTCAGAGCTCAAAAACAGTTACCCATGGATCAAAATCCCCATGTGATCAGAGCATCAATCTACTTCAAAACCAAAGCATCAATCCACTTCGAAACTAGATTTGGGCCAGCTGTAGTGGCTCACACCTGTAATCCCAGCATTTTGGGAGGCTGAAGTATAGTGGCTTACACCTGTAATCACAGCATTTTGGGAGGCTGAGGTGGGAGGACTGCTTGAGGCCTGGAGTTCAATACCAGCCTGGGCAACATCGTGACGCTCTGTCTCTACAAGAAATTAAAAAATTAGCCAGGCATAGTGGTGCACACCTGTAGTCCTAGCTACCTGGGAGGTTGAGGTTGCAGTGAGCTGAGATTATGCCACTGACCTCTAGCCTGGGCAACAGAGCAAGATCCTGTCTTAAAAAAAAAAAAAGAAAGAAAGAAAGAAAAGAAACAAACAAAAAACCAAAACATATTCGGTATCCAGGGCTCTAATCTTGGAGAGACTAGGCTGGAAAAAACCTGTAGTCTCATCTATGACCTGAGGGACGACTGTACTGATAGGAAGGGGATGGGTGGTGTAGAACCCGGATAACAGGGACCAGGAAGCAAGACAAGGCCAGCTTTATCCAGGGCCATTCTAGGGAGGGAGAATCTCATTTGAGGGTGGGCTTTCTGGGGGCCACAGGCTCCTCTAAGCCTGGATGAGACCCCTCAGGTTGGTCCTGAGTTGATGAAATCCCCTTGCTTCCTTCCCTTTCCATGTTGGAAAATGCACACTCATCCCTTGAATTTGCTACTTTTGGCCACATGAGCAGCTTCATCTGGTTCTTCCTGACCCAGAAACTCCACACCTTGTGGGTGTCTTGTGGCAGGGTGCCCGGCCCCTCTCCAGGACGCTCTGCTGAGGTTCCACACTCATCAAACAGCTTCCAGTAATCAATTCAGCCTCAGCACCCCACTCCCCAACTGGAGAGGAGATCCCCTCCTTGGAGGCACAGTTTGCTGACGCCCTAAGTGATGCAATGATTCCTAGGAAGGGTTTGGAGAGGCAGCATTTGACAAGGGGTGGGGCTTAGAAACCCAGCTGGGGCAGAAAACTCTGAGCACCAGCAGAACCGCGCAGACCTGTGACTGGGGTCACACTATAGCAGAAGCAGATCGAGACCCCCTCCCCACATCCTGGTGGACCCTGAAAGGATTTGGAAAAGGCCACATTTCCTGTAAATACCATTTGTATGGACAGCAGTCCTCTGGCAGTCACAGTTACAGGGACTCCATCCTAGGTTTTTATCCACTCAGATGGGGGACCTAGAAGAGGGTGCCCTTCCCCGCTCTAGCATAAAGATGTCTTCGGGCTCACAGCAGCCCCCTGAGACCTGACCTGGGTGCAGACCTCTCCACTGGCGGCACCAGATCTTTCTTCAGCTCTGCGGGGTGCTCTTTTGCAGTTTCTAACATAGCCGTGGCAGCTAAGCAGACACGTGTCTTAAAATCCTCATTGCAGCTCCTCTTGGGTGCTACTGAGAGCCCTTTGGCAAAGCTCGAGAGCTTGCCCACACTATCAGTGTTCAGCCAGGCCCTGCCCTGTGTATAAACAGGAAATCTTCAAGTTCCAATGTGCACCTTCTTCAAGCAATAAAGGCTCTTAACAAGCTCCACAGTAAAAGACACTGACCCAGAAAAGCAAACTTCCACAGAGGGGAGGCTGCGTTAATGGAGTCGACCAGTCATTAGTGCCAACCCCATGACTTTAATGATTTGCACAGATGACCTGGACGGGAAGAGTAAAAGCAGGCCTTTCAAAGAGCTGCAGAGTGTGGAAATTCAGGAAGTGTAGCCCACTAGCAGGACGTGCCAAGTAATTATGAAGAAGAGAACAAAAGTGGAAAGAAAGAATCACAGGAAAACTCTAGAAGGAGTTGAAAGAAACTAAGTTTTGAAAGAAAAAGTGAGTGAAAGAAAAGAAAAACAAATAACAAAAGAAAAATGTGTTCATCTGTCACAGGGAAGAATGACCTTCCTGCAGATCAGAAGCCAACTGGGTTATTGTTAGTAGGTGATTTCCCAGGGCCGGCACCCAGCAAACAGCTGCAGGGCAAAGGTAAACAGGATGATGGGGGGAAGGATGATACAATTTCATAGGAAGTGCTGTTATTCTTATGTAATATTTACATTAAAATCTCATTTAGGTTCACTGTCTTATTTTCTTGAAAAAAGCTGGCAAATTTTCAGCCTCTTCCCATGAAAGAAATCATACAATGCTCCCTTTAAAATGTCGTATCTGTCACATTTGAAAATCAACCACAAAAAAAGAAAAAATAATGCCCATATAGAAGAAATACCTTTCTGATTTTGAAATAGGGAGTTCCATTCTTTCTAAGGCTGGATTTTCTATCTGATAGTAAATTAGAGACCTTGGGAAGAATATTCACTTTTTTAGGCCACAATAAAAATAGCTATAATAACAACAGTGGTTACTCTTATTTGTGAATACGTTTTAGTGAGAGAGTCAATTCCAAAAAACTAACACAGGGAAGACAGGGAAGAATTCCTTTTTTTTTTTTTTTTTTTGAGACGGAGTCTCGCTCTGTCGCCCAGGCTGGAGTGCAGTGGCTGGATCTCAGCTCACTGCAAGCTCCGCCTCCCGGATTCACGCCATTCTCCTGCCTCAGCCTCCCAAGTAGCTGGGACTACAGGCGCCCGCCACCTCGCCCGGCTAGTTTTTTGTGTTTTTTAGTAGAGACGGGGTTTCACCGTGTTCGCCAAGATGGTCTCGATCTCCTGACCTCGTGATCCCCCCGTCTCGGCCTCCCGGGAAGAATTCTTATAAGGCATTTACCATAAACAATATTCTCTTTTCTTTCCCACCCCCCTAACCCTGACTCAAGACTATTCTCAATGGTTTATGTATATTAACTCTTTTAATCCCAACACTAATTGCATAAGGTAGCTATGATTATCATTTCCTCTTTACAGATGCGGAAAAACACAGCACAGAAAGGTTGAGCAACTTGCTCAAGATACACAACTAGTAAGTGCTGAGGCTCAGATTTGAACGCAGCTGTTCTGGTGCCACGGTCCAAGCTTTTCAACAGTAAACTATGCTGCTAGTAAGGACACCCCAAACCACACAGATGAAATTATGTCTAAAAGTAGAGTGTTGACTTTAAATGAATATTTGTGTTAAGTATTAGGTCACAAGCTAGGCTGATAACATGGGGTCCCACTTAAAGTTACTTTCATAGGGTCTCAAATATTTTATCATAAAGCCAAAAGAGTCAATCTTTCCAAGTTGTGTTTTCCCTAAAGTTATCTTCCTTCTAGAGGTGAGAGGGATCCCCAGTGTATACTTCTTCCTTCTAGGAACAAGAGAGTCACTTTTTTTTTTTTTTTTTTTGGAGACAGGGTCTTGCTCTGTCACCCTAGCTGGAGTGCAGTGGCGTGAACATAGCTCACTGCAGCTTTGATCTACTGGGCTCAAAGGATCCTCCTGCCCCAGCTTCCTGTATAGCTGGGACCACAGGCGTGTGCCTCCATGCCTGTCTAGTTTTTGGCTTTGTTTTTTGTAGAAACAGGGTCTCCCTACATTGCCAGGCTTGTCTCAAACTCCTAGGCTCAATCAGTCCTCCTACCTCAACTTCCCAAAGTGCTGAGATTACAGGCATGAGCCACCACACCTGGTTAATGTGTCACTTTGAAATCAGTTGTTTCTGCAAGAACTGTAAAGGAGTCATTATAAAAGACTAAATTGGCCGGGTGCGGGGCTCACGCCTGTAATCCCAGCACTTTGGGAGGCTGAGGTCAGTGGATCGCCTGAGGTCAGGAGTTCAAGACCAGCCTTACCAATGTGGAGAAACCCCGTCTATACTAAAAACACAAAATTAGCCGGGCGTGGTGACTCATGCTTGTAATCCCAGCTACTCGGGAGGCTGAGGCAGGAGACTCACTTGAACTTGGGAGGTGGAGGTTGTGGTGAGCCAAGATCACGCCATTGCACTCCAGCCTGGGCAACAAGAGTGAAACTCTGTCTCAAAAAATAAAAATAAAAATAAATAAAAGACTAAATTTGAGTTTGGGGAAGGAAAAAAAAATCCTAAATTATAAAATCACAAATCTTGGGCAATAAGTTAAATCTTTCCAATCTTCCCCTTCTTACTTTGGTTTTGAAATATTTCTTTCATTTGTATCAAAGAGCACTCT